>NW_022437159.1:141181-277082 GCF_009761245.1 Sapajus apella
AGGAAGGAAGGAAGGAAGGAAGGAAGGAAGGAAGGAAGGAAGGAAGGGGGGAGTCTGTTGGTCAGGGTGAAGAGCAGTGGTACCATCTCGGCTCACTGCAACCTCCGACTCCTGTGTTCAAGCAATTCTTGTTCCTCAGCCTCCTTACGCAGCTGGGATTACAAGTGTGCACCACCACATCTCGCTAATTTTTCTAATTTTAGTAGAGACCAGGTTTTGCCATGTTGGCCAGGCTGGTCTTAAACTCCTGGCCTCAAGCAATCTGCCCACCTCAGCCTCCCAAAGTGCTGGAATTACAGGTGTGAGCCACTGTGCCTGGCCAAAAGAAGAGAGTTCTTGAAAGAAAATCTGAGAATGATTAAAAGGAACTTGGCTGGGTGGAACCTAAGGAGAAAAAGACCAGTGAGAAATGAGCCTACTTAATGGGGAATGATTTGGCATCTTCAGAATTGTGAATCTGATACTAAATTTTAAGTTGTTTTCATTTCTGTGCTGTACCCACCCTCCAGTATCTCAGTCCCCGCTTAGCCACAGTGATATGCCCCAAGACCCCCAGCGGGTGCCTGAAACCAGAGATAGTACTGAACTCTGTTGCCATTGATTGGAACACATTTCTCTTCATGTCTCCCACCCACAAATGTAATCCCTTTTTCATCTTCACTGAGCACTTATTGGGCACTGTGGCTATAACTTATGCAGTCTGAGGTATGATAGCAAAACTAGCATGAATTTCTTTTTCTTTCACAATTTTACAAATAGAAGACTTGTTCTCAATGTAGATCTTAGCAATCTCAGGATATAATTTTACTTTCTTTCCTTAAGTCGAGAGCTTCCACTTTTCCACTTTAAGGAAGCACTTTGCAGCTTCTCTTTGGCACACCCAAATTGCTAGCATCACTACCCTGGCGCATTGGGGCAAGAATTATTATTAATAAGGGTTGCTTGAACATAAGCACTGCAATATCATCCCAGTGGATCTGACAACCCAGATGGCTACTACGTGACTATCATGTAAGGGATACAGCATGGATACGCTGGACAAAGGGAGGATTCACCACATGGGCAGGAGAGAGCCAGGCTGTGCAAGATTTCATGAAACTACTCCCGACGGTGTATGATTTAAAGGTTTTATTTCTGGAATTGTCCATTTAATATTTTCTGACTGCAGTTGACTGTGGGTAACTGAAACCATGTGAAGTGAAAACTGAGAATAAACAGGGTAACATGGTTGGCTCTGTGTCCTCACCCAAATCTCATCTCAAATTGTAATCTCCATAATCCCACATGTTGAGAGAGGAACCTGGTGGGAGGTGATTGGATCATGGGAATAGTTTCCCTCATGCTGTTCTCCTGCTAGTGAGTTCTCATGAGATCTGATGCTTTTATAAGTGTTTGACAATTCCTCTTTCACACACACTTCTCTCTCCTGTTGCCTTGTGAGGAAGGTAACTGCTTCCCCTTCTGCCATGATTATAAGCACTTTGGGAGGCCAAGGCAGGCAGATCACCTAAGGTCGGGAGCTTCAGACCAGCCTGACCAACATGGTGAAATTGTCTCTATTAAAAAATGCAAAATTAGCTGGGCATGGTGGCACATGCCTATAATCCTAGCTACTCGGGAGGCTAAGGCAGGAGAATTGCTTGAATCGGGGAGGCAGAGGTTGCGGTGAGCCAAGATCATGCCACTGCACTCCAACCTGGGCAACAAGAGTGAAACACCATCTCAAAAAAAAAGAGTAACCCTAGAAGATTTAGAGACAAATTATGTTACATACTTTCATACTTTTATGTAGAATTCTACAATGTTCCTTAAATATTTAGAACTTAGGTAAACATACTTTCCCATTAATGGTTTCATTGGATGGTTGATAATTGAGGATATTTGTAGTGAGGGTTGAGAAACCCTAATTTACTAATCCGATGAGAAATGGCCTCTAAAGAGGTCATTTAGCTCTTGTGAATGTCTCTGTATATACAGGACTATTCAATACAGATCTATAGATTGTCCAAGACAATCATAGTCTTTAGTCTGATGTCTGATCTACAATGATAACATAGTCAATCAGGATAATTTTATAATAAGTTTTAAGTGCTGAGGGAAATCGCTAAGTAGATTCATTAGAGAAAACACATCTGGGAAAATTTTTTAACTGTGATTTGAATCGGATCAGTGTTGGGGCACAATGACCTATAGGGTAATAAGTGCTATAGACATTAGGAAATCAATAAGACATTTTAGGGACTGCTCCGAAACCCAGGGACTCCATAGCAAGCCAATAATTGAAGTTGACAAAAAGATCTAAATTCAAGTCTTGATCTTCTATACCAATGGGAAGGGATGATATAGCTAATCCACAGTAGCTAAGAATCTAATAATCCATTACTGAGTTTACTTAAATTGTGACTTCCTTTTCCAAGGGCGTTTGGGCATGAAATAGCAGGACATATGGTAAATTGTTGATCTGCTACAGTTTCCAGAACCAATAGCATGACGAGTCCTGAAGGTTACTGCCATCCATGTGGCAGGTGAATCCAAAAGGCACATTCAGCTGTGACTCAGCTCTGAGACCCTTTCATTGGTGTTAGCAGAAACTGACAAGGAGATGGGAAAGACCAGCCTATTGTATTCCCCTACAGAACCTCTGAGCTAAATCACTCTCTGGACCCTTCCACTCCCCACCTCACATGTACACTGCAAAGTGTGTTGTGAACCAGAGAATGCTTCTAGCACTGTTTGGTGCCACTGAATCTTGCTTTATAGTATCAGGAAACACTGGAGAAGCCTGGGATGTTACTTATCTGGGGCAGTATGGGACGCCTGCGAGACCCTTTGTGACTCAGTGTTAAACAGCAAATAAGGCACTGAGACCTTTAGTGACCTTGATGTACTGGAGATAAACTGAACCACTGTGTCATAGTGAAAAGCCTTCGATTATATATTACCTTGGAAAGCGTTTTTTGTTTTTTTTTTAAGACAAACCTTTGGTCTTGCTGAAAGATGGACTCAGTATGTTTGCTCTGATGTCTAAGTGAAGTAAGTTGCTATATACTTTGCTGTGTAAGTTGAAGCAGTCAGTAGAATGAATTAATGCAAGAGCTTTGGAGCAAGCAAGGTCTAGGTTTAAATCTTGATTCTGGGACTTGATAACGGATCAAGGGAAAATAACCAATGATCACTTGACAGGATTCAGATGATTAAATGAGATCATGTATATAAAGTGGTTAGCATATAATGAGTATTTGATAGCTAAAAACAAGTCTAATTGAATACAGATTAGTAAACATTAGTAACAAGCAGCTAATAACAGAGGCTACAACTGCAAAGGTTTATACCTCTGCAAAGGTTACACTATAAGATAATAAGCTTTTGTTAAATTTAATTTACACAATAATTTAGACTTTTACTCTGGAACTTGACTTTCATGTATGAGTGTTTTCGATGTCTGAAGTTAAGCATGTGATACACATATCCTAGAATATGTAATAAGAATATTCTTCGGGGAGAGAGATCCAAGATGGCCGATTACTAGCAGCTCAGGATTGTAGCTCCCAGTGAAACTGCAGAGAACGAGAGGACGCCACACTTTTAGACGAATTTTTGTTGCTCGCAGACCAGGAGATTCCCAACAGAGGAGCCCCACGGGTCGCCAGCGCAACTCTTGTGGCCGGCGCGGCAGTTCTCCGTGCAGAGTAAACAGGACTGGGTCCCCTTTTGGTCGACATTTGGAGCTCTGGGAAGGCAGAGTCACCCATTCAGCTGATTGAAAAAGGGACTCATGAGGGAAGCCAGACTGGAGATTCCCAGGCAGAAAAGCACCAAGAATCTTTTTTTTGAAATTTTAAATTTTTCTTTTTTTTTTTATTGCAATTTAGGTTTGGGGGTACATGTGAAGAACATGCAAGATTGTTGCATAGGTACACACGTGGCAGTGTGATTTGCCGCCTTCCTCTCCTTCACCTATATCTGGCATTTCTCCACATGCTATCTCTCCCTAACTCCCCATCCCCCCAATTTCCCCCCAACAGACCCAAATGTGTAATGCTCCCCTCCCTGTGTCGATGTGTTCTCATTGTTCAACACCTGCCTATGAGTGAGAACATGTGGTGTTTGATTTTGTGCTCTTGTGTCAATTTGCTGAGAATGATGGTTTCCAGGTTCATCCATGTCCCTACAAAGGACACAAACTCATCGTTTTTGATGGCTGCATAATATTCCATGGTGTATATATGCCACATTTTCCCTGTCCAGTCTATCATCGATGGGCATTTGGGTTGGTTCCAGGTCTTTGCTATTGTAAACTGTGCTGCAATGAACATTCGTGTGCATGTGTCCTTATAGCAGAACGATTTATAATCCTTTGGATATATGCCCAGTAATGGGATTGCTAGGTCAAATGGAATTTCTATTGCTACATCCTTGAGGAATCGCCACACTGACTTCCACAATGGTTGAACTAATTTACACTCCCACCAACAGTGTAAAAGTGTTCCTATTTCTCCACATCCTCTCCAGCATCTGTTGTCTCCGGATTTTTTAATGATCGCCATTCTAACTGGCGTGAGATGGTATCTCAATGTAGTTTTGATTTGCATTTCTCTGATGACCAGTGATGATGAGCATTTTTTCATGTTTGTCAGCCTCATGTATGTCTTCTTTTGTAAAGTGTCTGTTCATATCCTTTGCCCACTGTTGAATAAGCTTTTTTTTTTCTTGTAAATCTGTTTTAGTTCTTTGTAAATTCTGGATATCAGCCCTTTGTCAGATGGGTAAACTGCAAAATTTTTTTCCCATTCTGTTGGTTGCCGATTCACTCTAATGATTGTTTCTTTTGCCATGCAGAAGCTGCGGAGTTTGATTAGGTCCCATTTGTCTATTTTGGCTTTTGTAGCCAATGCTTTTGGTGTTTTGGTCATGAAGTCCTTGCCTACGCCTATGTCTTGAATGGTTATGCCTAGATTTTCTTCTAGGGTTTTTATGGTGTTGGGTCTTATGTTTAAGTCTTTAATCCATCTGGAGTTAATTTTAGTGTAAGGTGTCAGGAAGGGGTCCAGTTTCTGCTTTCTGCACATGGCTAGCCAGTTTTCCCAGCACCATTTATTAAACAGGGAATCCTTTCCCCATTGCTTGTTTTTGTCAGGTTTGTCAAAGATTGGATGGTTGTTTATATGTTGTGTTGCCTCCAAGGCCTCTGTTCTGTTCCATTGGTCTATATCTCTGTTTTGGTACCAGTACCATGCTGTTTTGATTACTGTAGACTTGTAGTATAGTTTGAAGTCCGGTAGTGTGATGCCTCCCACTTTGTTCTTTTTGCTTAGAATTGACTTGGCTATGTGGACTCTCTTTTGGTTCCATATGAAGTTTAAGGTGTTTTTTTCCAGTTCTTTGAAGAAGGTCATTGGTAGCTTGATGGGGATAGCGTTGAATCTGTAAATTACTTTGGGCAGTATGGCCATTTTCATGATATTGATTCTTCCTAACCATGAACATGGAATGTTTCTCTGTTTGTGTCCTCTCTTATTTCCTTAAGCAGTGGTTTGTAGTTATCCTTGAAGAGGTCCTTTACATTCCTTGTTAGTTGTATTCCTAGGTATTTTATTCTCTTTGTAGCAATTGTGAATGGCAGTTCATTCTTGATTTGGCTCTCTTTAAGTCTGTTATTGGTGTATAGGAATCCTTGTGATTTTTGCACATTGATTTTGTATCCTGAGACTTTGCTGAAGTTGCTTATCAGTTTCAGGAGATTTTGGGCTGAGACAATGGGGTCTTCTAGATAGACAATCATGTCGTCTGCAAATAGAGACAATTTGACTTCCTCCTTTCCTATTTGAATACCCTTTATTTCTTTTTCTTGCCTGATTGCTCTGGCTAGAACTACCAGTACTATATTGAATAGGAGTGGTGAGAGAGGGCATCCTTGTGTAGTGCCAGATTTCAAAGGTAATGCTTCCAGTTTCTGCCCATTCAGTATTATGTTGGCTGTTGGTTTGTCATAAATAGCTTTTATTATTTTGAGATATGTTCCGTCAATACCTAGTTTATTGAGGGTTTTTAGCATAAAGAGCTGTTGAATTTTGTCAAAGGCCTTCTCTGCATCAATTGAGATAATCATGTGGTTTTTGTTTTTGGTTCTGTTTATGTGGTGAATTATGTTTATAGACTTGTGTATGTTGAAACAGCCTTGCATCCCCAGGATGAATCGCACTTGATCATGGTGGATAAGTTTTTTGATGTGCTGTTGCAATCGGCTTGCCAGTATTTTATTGAAGATTTTTGCATCTATGTTCATCATGGATATTGGCCTGAAGTTTTCTTTTCTTGTTGAGTCTCTGCCAGGCTTTAATATTAGGATGATGTTGGTCTCATAAAATGACTTCGGAAGGATTCCCTCTTTTTGGATTATTTGGAATAGTTTCAGAAGGAATGGTACCAGCTACTCTTTGTATGTCTGGTAGAATTCAGCTGTGAACCCAGCTGGATCTGGGTGTTTTGGGGTGGTAGGCTCTTAATTGCTGCCTCAACTTCAGCCCTTGTTATTGGTCTATTCAAGGTTTCGACTTCTTCCTGGTTTAGGCTTGGGAGGAGGCAAGTGTCCAGGAATATATCAATTTCTTCCAGGTTTACTAGTTTATGTGCATAGAGTTTTTTGTAATAATCTCTGATGATTGTTTGAATTTCTGTGGAATCTGTGGTGATAACCCCTTTATCGTTTTTTATTGCATCTATTTGGTTATTCTCTCTTTTCTCTTTTATTAATATGACTAGTGGTCTGTCTATTTTGTTGATCTATTCAAAAAACTAGCTCCTTGATTTATTGATTTTTGAAGGGTTTTTTGTGTCTCTATCTCCTTCAGTTATGCTCCGATCTTATTTATTTCTTGTCTTCTGCTAGGTTTTGAGTTTTTTTGATCTTGCTCCTCTAGCTCTTTCAATTTTGACGATAGGGTGTCAATTTTTCATCTCTCCTTGCTTCTCATGTGGGCACTTATTGCTATATATTTTCCTCTAGAAACTGCTTTAAATGTGTCCCAGAGATTCTGGTATGCTCTGTCTTCATTCCCGTTGGTTTTGAAGAACATCTTTATTTCTGCCTTCATTTCATTGTTTATCCAGTCAACATTCAAGAGCCAGTTGTTCAGTTTCCATAAAGCTGTGCAGTTTTGAGTTAGTTTCTGAATTCTGAGTTCTAACTTGATTTCACTGTGGTCAGAGAGACTGTTGTGATTTCCGTTCTTTTGCATTTGCTGAGTAGTGATTTACTGCCAATTATGTGGTCAATTTTAGAGTAGGTGTGATGCGGTGCTGAGAAGAATGTATATTCTGTGGATTTGGGGTGGCGAGTTCTGTAAACATCTATTAGGTTCGCTTTTTCCTGGATATCCTTGTTAATTTTCTGTCTGGTTGATCTAATATTGACAATGGGGTGTTAAAGTCTCCCACTATTATTGTGTGGAAGTCTAAGTCTCTTTGTAAGTCATTAAGAACTTGCCTTATGTATCTGGGTACTCCTGTATTGGGTGCGTATATATTTAGGATCTTAGCTCTTCTTGTTGCATTGATCCTTTTACCATTATGTAATGTCCTTCTTTGTTTCTTTTGATCTTTGTTGCTTTAAAGTCTATTTTATCAGAAATGAGAATTGCAACTCCCGCTTTTTTTTGCTCTCCATTTGCATGGTAAATCTTCCTCCATCCCTTTATTTTGAGCCTTTGTGTATCCTTGCATGTGAGTCTGATGGGCTTCCCTTTGTGGGTGACCTGACCTTTCTCTCTGGCTGCCCTTAGTTTTTTCTCCTTCATTTCAATCCTTGCAAATCTGACGATTATGTGCCTTGGGGTTGCTCTTCTTGAGGAATATCTTTGTGGCGTTCTCTGTATTTCCTGGACTTGAATATTGGTCTGCCTTGCTAGGTTGGGGAAGTTTTTCTGGATTATATCCTGAAGAGTATTTTCCAGCTGGGATTCATTCTCTTCATCGCATTCAGGTAGACCTATCAAATGTAGATTAGGTCTTTTCACATAGTCCCACATTTCTTGGAGACTTTGTTCATTCCTTTTTACCCTTTTTTCTCTAATCTTGTCTTCTCATTTTATTTCATTGAGTTGATATTTGACCTCTGATATCCTTTCTTCTGCTTGGTCAATTCGGCTGTTGAAACTTGTGCATGCTTCACGAACTTCTCGTGTTGTGTTTTTCAGCTCCATCAATTCACTTATATTCCTAAGTTGTCCATTCTTGTTAGCTTTTCGTCAAATCTTTTTTCAAGGTTCTTAGTTTCTTTGCATTGGGTTAAAACATGTTCTTTTAGCTCAGAGAATTTGTTATTACCCACCTTCTGAAGCCTGATTCTGTCATTTCATCACACTCATTCTCCATCCAGTCTTGTTCCCTTGCTGGTGAGGAGTTGTTATCCCTTGTAGAAGGAGAGCTGTTCTGGTTTCGGGTGTTTTCATCCTTTTTGCACTGTTTTCTTCCCAAATTTGTGGATTTATCCACCTGTCGTCTTTGTAGTTGCCAACTTTCAGATTGGGTCTCTGAGTGGACATCCAGTTTGTTGATGATTAAGTTATTTCTGTTTCTTAGTTTTCCTTCTAACAGTCTGGCCCCTCTGCTGTAGAACTGCTGAGGTCCACTCCAGGCCCTGCTTGCCTGGGGATCGCCTGCAGCAGCTGCAGAACAGTAAGGTTTGCTACCAGTTTCTTCTTTTGCTATCTTTGTCCCAGAAGGATACCCGCCAAATGTCAGTCTGAGCTCTCCTTTACAAGCTGACTCTTTGGATATATGGACATCAGGGAGCTGCTTGACTGTCTCAGGGAGACAGTCTGTCCTTTATAGGAGCTCAAGTGCTCAGCTGTGAGCTCCATTGTTCATTCAGAGCTGCTGGGCAACTACGTTTAGGTCTGCTGCAGCAGAACTCATATACCCCATTTTTTCCCCAGGTGCTCTGTCCCATGGAGTTAGGGCTTTATTTATGAGTTTCCATTGTGCTGCTGCCTTTTTTTCAGGGCTGCCCTGCCCAGCAAGGAGGCAGCCTAGTCACTGTCTGCCGGCAGAGGCTTTGCTGAGATGCTGTGGGCTCCGCCCAGCTGCTGTGTGAACTTCCCTGCTTATATGGGGTAGTCCTGTTTATATGGGTGTAGTTAGAACTGCCTCGGCAATGGTGGCCCACCTCTGTAATGGCGGACTCTCTTTGTAATGGCAGGTTGCCTCAGCAATGGTGGGCTGCCTCAGCAATGGTGGGCTGCCTCAGCAATGGTGGACTACCTCCGTAGTGGTGAAGTGCCTTGGTAATGGCGGACGCCCCTCCCCCACAGAGCTGGACCATCCAGGGTTCAGCCGTGCTTGCTGTGAAACTCTCAACCCAGAGCGTTTCCAATTGCTGTGTGTGTGTGTGTGTGGGGGGGGGGGGGGTTATGGGACCAGCTGAGCCTGATCACCTGGCTCCCTGCCTCAGAGCTTTTTTTTGTAGTTGAACGGTTGACTCTCTCCCAGGTGTTCCAGTCGCCTGCTGAAAAGTCACCGGGATCTGTGTGATTTCCCATGCGGCGACTCACTGCACCGGCTGAAATAGCAGCGCTGAGATTCGTGGCACTTTTTTTGCCCGGGAATCTCCTGGCCTGGCTCCCTGTTTCAGTCCCCTTTTTAAACAGATGAATGGGCAACTCTGCCTTCCCGGGGCTCCAATCGCCAGCTAAAAGGGCACCCGGCCTGGGGAACGGCCAAGGAAGGGGCCTGGTGGTGCTCTACTTCCAGTTCTTTAAAGATGCTGCTTTTTATTCTCTTAATCCCTTCAAGTGGGTGCAGACTGACTTCTCGTTAACAGCTGGAAAACACTCCTCCTACACTTTACCATTTCTGGCCCAAGAGAGCACCCAGAAGGCAGTAGGACCCAGTTTTTCAGGTAGTGGGAATGGGGCTCACTGCCTGGACTTTGCTTAGGGTTGGGACAATAAATATCCTGCCACGAGGCTTTACCCTCCCCTCTAGTCCCAAAGCTGATATATTCTGGTTGTCACAGTTTCACTGAGCCCAGCTGCAGCCATCTGGAGCTGGTGCTGTAGGTGATCATCTGTTACATTGAGGGGACCTGTTTGCCGCCTCCACTATATAAGCTGTCACCTTGGGAGATAGGGAAGAGAAGATGGTGGGCCAGTCCTGTGTCCTCCTCCACCTCCACTTCCCATGCCCCTGTTACCCATCTGTGTTTCTTGTGCAAAAAGAGAGGAAGAGGCATTAAAGGATGAAGGGTGATTATGTATTTCTTATTCATTTCTGAATAAACGTTTGTTATTCCAAAAAAAAAAAAAAAAAAAAAAGGGCACCCGGAGCAGTGTATTTTGTACGGAGAACCACCATGCAGGGGCGCTGGCAAAGCAGCAGCGCCGGCCAAAACAGCTGCGCTGGCGACCCATGGGGCTCCTCCGCCTGGGAATCTCCTGGTCTGTGGGCAATAAAAATCCGTCTGGAAATGTGGCGTCCACTCACCCTCTGCGCTTTCACTCAGAGCTGCAATCCTGAGCTGTTCTAATCGACCATCTTCTGATTTTGCTTTTGAGACAGGGTCTGTCTCTGTCACCAGTGCAGTGAAACAATCTTGGCTCACTGCAACCTCTCCCACCTGGGCTCAAATCACCCTCCCATCTCAGCCTCCCGAGTAGCTGGGACTACAGGCATGCACTACCATGTCCAGCTAATTTTTTTCTGTGTTTTTTGTAGAGGTGGGATTTTTGTAGGAGTTCAGGCTGGTCCTGAACTCCTAGGCTCAAGTGATCCACCCACCTCTGCCTCTGAACTGAGATTAAAGGCGTGAACCACTGTGCCCAGACTTTGACTGGTTTCTTTTGACACATGAGTTAACTTAAGGTTTTTTTTGGACATACTTGTTCTTGTGAAGAGATGAAACCACTGGATTAGGCAGTGTTTCTGATATTGGTAGTAGATTCTCAGAAATTTAGATAGACCTTTTCATTAAGTCTTGCCAGGTAACTGACTTAATAGGAAGGGTTGAGGCTGCCATGTAAGGGTGGTAAGCTAACTGGCACAGTGATCCTGGGATGAAATATTTACCTTTAACTTACTTTGACCTTAAACCAACTGAGCAAAATAGCTGAAAGCAGCTTATGTAAATAACCTACAAATACTTACTGGGTTCTGGGCACTGAAATACCAAAGACAATATAATTCTGGTCCTTGCCTCCAAACTAAGCACAAAGCCACAGAGAGTGACTAGGGGACCAAAGTGCTACATCACATAGCATAGAGATGCTAGTCATTCTCAGCTTCCTCCTGATCACTACACACTTTTAAATATGAAAACCTTTTGGTGGCATACACATTAAAACACTGAAGCAAGATGAATGTAATTACAAAGCAGACTCTACCATTAGGTAACAGTGTGTGTGATGTCTACAATACAAATGCCTCTGTAGGTGGCATTTCAAGGTGGCTGCCTTTTGACATTGTTGCTTTTTGAGCAGAATTGTGGGCTGTCCTCACCAAATTTTCTTATAGCCTCAAGAGGCACGGATCTCTCATACTCTATGAAACAGAACATTCTTTAGTGCCAGCTTGAATTTACACTCCCATATGCTGCTATTTGAGCCTTACTCTATCTTGTACCATCACCCAGTCCAGCCAGCTCAACTTTCTAATAGATGCCCTTCAGACAGGATTAATCAATTGTAGAACCAATACATTTCACTCTTTGGGCAAAATTTGTTGGCACACAGGGTGACTCCAAATACTCCACTATTTGAGGACTTCACATCTAACGGTAGTAGTCAGGAGCAGAGAAATAGGTAGGAACGGATGTCAGAGACAGCATCTTAAAGAAATGGTCCTTTAAAGATGAGTAAGATTTCATTTTATAGATGCAGAAATGGTGGCTATGCTAGATGAGAATAATATCATTTGTTTCGTTCTGTAACGTAAAGAGTTTTCCCTTCCAATTTTCCAAGTTTCTTTTCAACTTCACTTCTCGGAGTGCAATCTCCATGAATGTTCAACTCGTCATTTCAACTTTAGTTTTTGAAATGCAGTACAATCTCCAAGATTTAGCTAAATTTACCCTACTTACCCAAAGCAGATGGCACAAGTTTCTATAATGTTAGATCACTAAAGGTATTACCCTTCCCTTCTTTTACCTAACAGGGTAACAGGTCTCCCACACGCTGTTGGGCTAATACCCACAAGAGTTCAACCCCTCTCCCAAATGTGATTTCTGACTTTCTCTTTTATACAGCGAATCTCCGTCAAAAATACAGGAACACACCCACCCACCACGCACTGTCTATCTTCAGTTCTAACCTTACCTAAACCCCTTCCCTCACTTAAGCCCTTCCCTCCCTTGCCTGGACACCCTATTCTTGGTTCTCCTCCTCTCCTGATCATTCCTTCTCAGGCCCCTTTTCCTCTAGCCCTTAAGTTTTCCCCATAGGGCTCCGACTTTGACCCCAAGATTTCTCATGCTCCATACATGGGGGAACTGCCTGGGGGTTCTCAGAACTGCAGAATACCTTATTCGAGGTAAGCAAGCCCCTTAACGGACCCTCATTAGCTCAGAGACATTTTTCTGCCTTGGTTGAATAAAATCAACCCACGGGGACAAAGAATGGGGAAAACTTCGTTAGGGAAACTTCCAGCTAGCTTATCTGCTCAGAAGGTAGGGATCCTAACCGGAAAACCTTGTCAGGAGTCTCCACTGAAACCTCCCGTTTGTTTTGCTCTGAATAGGAGCACATGCCTTGAAAAGATAAGCCCCTCTTGAGCTTGTTTTCTGAGACAGCCTCTTTATCTGAATCCACCTTAGACTGGAAGCTCCAAGTGGACTTGACTACAAGCACCCAGTTCACAGAACAGCCGAGGCACCAGCCAGGCCCGGCCCTGGGCAGTTTTGGGGCCAATGTCGCGCGCCGGCTCCCTCTGGAGTTGAGGTCTCCAGGGAGAGGGCAAGCAAAGCGTGATGGCGTGGCGCCCTCGGCTGGGAGAGCAGGAAACGGGAGACCGACCTGCTCTGCCGAGAGGTGCCGCACTCAAAATAACTCCACCTCATGGGCCAGACACTCAGGGTAGGACCCAAGGGGTCCCTCCCGGTTCCCCCCAAGCCGGAGAAGAACCTAAAAAGCCCCTCCACCCCGAAGACACGCAGCCGCAGTGTGGAGGCTCAGGTCCCGCTTTTACGTCACGTGGAGCCCCGCCCCTTACGGGGAGAGGCGGGAGCGCTCGAGGCTCTGTCACGCAGGCGCGTTCTTGCGGCGTAGGTGGCGCTAGAGGCTGCCGGGGGGGATTGTAGGGCGACGGTGCTGCCGCCATTTTGTGGGGTGTTTGTCACAGCGGTGGAGGAGGGAAGACGGCAGTTTGGCGACATTTCTCGGCTGAAAGGCCATTTGCTTTTGCTGAGGTAGGTTTGCAGGTGGTATATGCTGGGTCTGGCGGCTGTCGGTCTTTAGGTCTCCAAGCCAGGTATCGGATAAACGACCGCGTTAGGAGCCTGGGCTTTTGGGGCTGAGTTGGGTGTTCTGAGGGGCGCTGCTCCAGCCGGAAGCTCCGCAAGTTGCTCGGGCGTCGAGGTTCTGCAGTTGACCTTCTCTGAGGGCCCTGGCCGCTCGCGTCGAGGCTCCGGAGGCCCTGGGCTCGCCGCCCGCTGCTCGCCGGTGAGCGCGGCTCTTGGTTAACCCCATCAGGACCTCTTCCCGCCGGCGGGCGCGAGGACCTGTCGGGAGACCCTTTGAGAGCCGTCCCTGGCATTCGTATTGTCGGAGATAAAGTATTCCCCTGGACTCTTGGTCTGGGCCGTTGATAGCGTTTGAGGGATTTTCCAGAGTCAAGCATTTGCCCCTGTCTGAGTGCGCCAAAGGCACTGGCCGGGTGCCCAGGAGCCGGGAGGTGGGGACCGGGCGTCCGTGCAAATCCAGGTGGTTGAGGGCAGTTAGGTGCTTGTGAGGGGTGGAAATCTGCGGAGGCTAGTCCTCTCTGTACTATACGGAACACAACATTGTTGCCGCGAATCTGCATTTCTGATATTTCTGCGTCTTACTATCCCCGATTGTTTAAATAGCCCAGATATGCTTATCCGATCCTTAGGAAACAGCTCCCCAGACTGAACTCGCCAGCCACTTTGTCTTGCTTCATAGCTGTCCAATGCGATTGTGCTTTTTACACACCTCTACAGTCTTGTTACCCACTAACTGCAGTTCTCTTAGAGCCATGCGGTCCTAAACTTAATTATTTCGATGTTTTTAAGCCATGTACATAGCATAAAGTTGTAAAGAACTACATGATGTTAAGAGCAGTGGCAATGGATCTACATATGAGATCCATTGTGTCATGATTTTTTTAAGATACCTGGTTATTCTAGCATATAGGATCCTTTATTAATTAGAGGCAGTATCATGATTCTAGATAGCTTTTCTTTTTTGTGTATGCGAAGGAACCTCACCACATAGAACGTGGGTCGGGTGATCTTTATGCCTCCAGATAAAATATTTTTGAACATTGTAGGGTGGGTGGGGGAGATAGAGAGGCTGGGACTAACAGCTGAATTAAATTTGAAGTAATGAACTTGAGAAAAATTTTTGAACTCTCACAAGGGAGCTCATTCTTATTTTAATGTTTGCATGTTAACCGATAATTTTATAATTCTGCTTTGCTGGAGGTTAGCTGGTTGTTGCAGACTTACAGTAGAAGAGGAAAAAACAAAGCTGAAGCAGACACATAAGTCTTGAAAAAAACTGCATAATAATGGAGGATCATAATAATAACCCTCAATTATCAGATGTGATTTTGCTTGCTATGATTTAAAAATACTTAACCTAGCTGAGTTCCTGATGTGTTTAAAATACAACTTTGCTATTTGACGGAGCTTGTCAGAAGAACTGCACTTGAAATATAAATGTTCTTTCTTTTTTTTCTTTTGAGACAGGATCTCACTGTCACCCATGCTGGAGTGCAATGGCCTGATCACGGTTCACTGCAGCCTTGATTTCCTTAGGTTCCAGTGATTCTCCCGAGTAGTTGGGACTCAAGTCACCATGTCTGGCTAATTTTTTGTAAACGCCCAGGCTAGTCTGGAGCTTCTGAGTTCAAGGAATCCACCTGCCTTGGCCTCCCAAAGTGTTGGGATTACTGGCATGAGCCACTGCACCCAACCATAAATTTTTGTTGAAGAAAATTTGTGTTTTGGCCTTTTGCCTCAAGTAAATTTGTGCTGTTATTCATGTCACATTCCCATATAGAAGTGACTCCATTTATATCAAACTGGAATGCTCACTTACTTCCATTGAGACACTAACAAGAGCTTTAGAATTTCTGTTTGACCGGATCAGTGCCTTCTCTTCCTCCTAAAGTAAGCTGAGAGCCACATCAGAAGGCTGCCTGATGGGCATAGAATTAGAATCCGCAAGAGAATTAGTTAAAAGATCTGAATTTCTGGTGGCAATCAGACTCTGATGGTGTGACACATACTTTTCTTGTGGAATACCTCCCAGAAGAATTGAAGCTGCCTCATTTCAAAGCCTTTAATCCATTTAAAGTCATTTAAATTTCTACTTGCATTTGTTTGCTTATTAGTCATTTGGGCAAGCTGAATGAGATTAACTAAGTGGGTTTTACTCCATTTTAGCTTTTTTCAGCTCCTTGTTCACCCTGTTTAGCAGAGTTTGGACCTTACTCTTAAAACTTAACTGCTTTGGAAAATAAGATGGGGAGAGACAGATAGGGGTTATATTGTTTTGAGCACAGATGCTGCGCCTGCAAGGAGCACAGGTTATGAATTGGAGGTTATAACTAGAGCCACATGTCACCATTATCGTTTGATTTCACTGTGACCATGCTTCAGTGTGCATCCTCTTAGGTTGATTTCTTTTTCACAGTTACTCCAGATGTACAACAAATAGATTTTAAGTTTAAGAATGACTGCTGGAGGGAGCCACAGTGGCTCAGGACAGTTGTCCTGGTACTTAAGGAGGCGAGGCTACACATTCGAGGCCAGCCTGGGCAACATAAAAACCTCTCATTCATTAAAAATAAATAATAATAATAATAATAAAAGAATAACTGCTGGATAAGAAAATAAACTTGTTGGATAGAGAAAGTTCATAAAATCACTTAAACATTAAAAAACTCTTTTTTGTGGAGATGGGGTTTCACTGTGTAGCCCAGGTTGGTCTCAAACTCCTGGGTTTGGCCTCTCAAAGTGCTGGGATTACAGGCATGAGCTACCATGCTCGGCCTAAAATCACCTTTTTATATCCCTTCAGTTTCTCTGTTGAATGTTGTGTTCTATCCGTACAAAGTTAGTATTCTCAAAGCTTGGAGTCATTCTGAGATTTAGAGAAAAGAGCTTTGGAGAATTTGATAGAAAGAAGCTTCATCATCGAATAGCTCTTTACCGTTAAAACAAAGTCACCTTCTATATTTAGTATCCTTAAGTATTTGTCTTGCACTTCAGTTATTTGTATTATAGTACTTTGCCAAAGCTGCATGACATTGTGATATTATATCTCCTTAAATCAACTCACATTTTAATGCTAACATTTTTAAAAGAATTATGTCAATAACTTAATTGGAAAATCACTAATAAGTAGAAAGTAACAAAACAAGATAAATGTTACTGATTTTTAGCGAAATACTCTTTATCTACTGGAAATGCTAGGCCTGAACCTTTTTATTTGGCCTTTTTTTGTTTACTTTTTTAAAAGGGCAGTTAGTAAATGTTAGTTGAAGACAAGCACCAAGCTGAGAATTTATCCTGGATATAATCAGAAGAATTCGAAATAAATGTCTTAAGGTATCAGTATTACCCACAATTGAATATAAGATCTCTATGCCTCTTAGCAGTCATCTGACCTACCAGTCAGAGGTGGTATAGTGCCCTGATGCCTTGGGAAACATTACCACCTAAAAAGACTTTGGAGCCTATATATGTGTGGGGTTTTGATACTTAAAATATCACACATCTGTAACCTCCACAATTCCTTTTTCATTTCTATCAACAGATGCGGCATTCCAAACGAACTCACTGCCCTGATTGGGATAGCAGAGAAAGCTGGGGACATGAAAGCTATTGTGGAAGTCACAAACGAAAGAGGAGATCTCACAGCAGCACACAAGAGAACAGGCATTGTAAACCACATCACCAGTTTAAAGAATCTGATTGGTAAATTAACTCTTGAACTAGTAGCATTTTAGCTCTAATAGTGATTTGTCATGTGCTTGTATAGCTTTCATCTGTCAAATTGTTTTATAATTCAGTCAACAAACATTCATTTAGAAAATATTTGAGTGCCTATTTTAGACTAGACTATAGGTGCCGAGGCTACAGCTGTGAATAAAACAAAGTTCTTGTCCTTATGTATGTCTGTCTGAGAGTGGTAGGAGACAGTTGATCAGTAAGTGAATGTAAAATGTAAAATAATATGGTAAGTCTCAACTACCAGTAATGTCACTAGGGAGATGACACAAAAAGTTAAGTAACAGTGAGACAATGAGTAGCTTTAATTTGTATGTAGGAGGGAGACAATGTTGTAGTGCTCATTAAGTGTTTCATAACTAAGGTAGGGTTTTATAGTGGAGTAGTTATCCAACAGAGAAAAGCAACATGTATTATTAGTCAGTTATACTGTGTTCTACAGGTTATATTTGTAGATGAGGCTAAGGGATATGTTTGGGATTTTTAGAAGCTGGCTTTATTCTTAGAACTATTCTTGTGCACAGGTAGTAGCTAGTAATTTGGGAAATGGCCTCAATAAAAACTTGCAACAGCATATGTCTTGTTTATTGTATTTTTACCAGTGTAAAATTTGGAGGTAATATATTTATATAGAATTAAGGGAATCTTAAGTTCTAAATGATTAAAGAAAGGCTAGGTAAGTTTCTTTCACTCTGTCTTTCATTAATTTCCCTTTTTCATTTGTTTTGTTGGTTCTATGTTTTCTTCTTGTTTTGTACAGATGTTCCATTGGGACTGTTTACCAGATTGCTTTCTAAATTAGCCAGCTGGGGTTACTTTAAAAAACAGTATGTAATTTATTTCCTTCTCCACATTAACAGACTTGTTCTGCCAAATTGAGCTTATTTGTAGTCAGTGCAGACCAATCATGCTTCATACACATTGTTATGTAAGGGGAAGGGGGAACGTTTATGACAAGATTTCAAAGACCAGAGATAATTAATGTACAGTATACTAAAGAAAACTATCTATACTCCACTATTAATAAATACAAAAAACTCTAAGGCTTAATGTCATAGTACTAGTTACTCATAAGATTATTATACATTGTATATATAGAAAGGAAGTGATAAGAGAGCTGAATAGTTCATCCATGCTCATAGTTAACTGCATAAACGTGATGCTGAGTCCAGTTAACAGCCAGGCCAGTACCTTCTTTGACGTTGGTACCAGGTGTGTTTGGTGGTCACCGTTCACCATAATACAGAATATTCTAAACTTAATTATTTGTTAAAAATATCTTTGTATTTAAATCTTTGCCTCTGATTATTGCCTGAAAATATTCTCCAAGAAAAGGCTTTTAAGTTAAAGGATATGGACTCTTGCAAGTTTCTTGCTACAGGTTCATATTTCTTTTTCTGGAAAGTTTGCCGAATTATACGATGTGCTCCTTCATGCTCTCGCCAATCTTGAATGTCTTGAGAGGCTAAGGATAATGTTTTGATTAATCTGAATTTTTAAATTTCTAGTGAATTTGTCCACTGTCATATATTTATTGATCATTTGAACATCTTTTTATTTTTAGCTTATTAAAGTATACATTTTTTATTGATTTAGAAGAGCTTTTTATGACATTATTATTATAACCATTTGTCATATATATATTGCCTAGTGTCTTTTCTTTATGATTTGTCATTTGGAGGTAGCCTGTGAATTGGTCTCCCTTTCTACAGGCTTAATTAATCCATTCTCCATTGGAGATGGATCAGAACAACTGATATGGTTGTAAACCCTTCCTTTATATATTGTTGTCAGAATCCTGTAACATAGAGTAACGAGTCTTAAACCAGTAATTCTCTATCTTTAGTGTGAATAAGAATCACCTTGAAGGTATGTTGACCAGATTTAGAGTCAGCGAGTATGACCTGAGGCCCAGGGTTACCGTTTTTAATAAGAAGTCCGTATTTCATATTCCTGGTAAATAGACCGTCCTTTGAGAAATACTTTAGCCTAGCATGCAGGGCTTTTAATGATGCTATTCTCAGCTTACTTAGTTGTCTGCATTCCCTTATGTGAAAATTGCTCTTTCTGGAATTATCTTTTTCCTGAGTAACCCATAGATAAATCCACCTCTAAGCTATTGTGGCTAAAAGTGCTGTATGAATTTAAGATGGTAATATGCCATTCTTCTCCCCCGGAATTTCTTCTGTATTCCGCTTTGTCCAAATCCTGGCTTCCCTTTAAGATGCAACTCCATTTCCATCTTTTTTGTAATTCTTCTCTGACCATTTCAAACAGATTTTTTTCCCTTCTCTGACTCTAAGCACTCATGTGTTGTAACCTTTTAGAATTTCCTACATTGTTGGATTTTGTTTCATTTTTATATGAGTAATCTCAAATTGTTCATTATTTGTTGGCAAGGACTTTGCCTTACATAATTTTTTTTTTTAAATCTCCCACAGGACCTGTGTGGATATAAAAACGAATGCCCTTACCTGTCTTGGCTATTTTAAAGGCTGTAGTGAAATATTAGCTGGGCATTCAGTGTATTTTAAAAAATTAAATCAGTCTATTCATCCTGTCTACCCCTGTCCATAGCCTGTGTAATTCTGTAGACTTTGTTTATATAATCTGTTGATGAGACTCTCATCCTTTTAGTTTGTCCTCATGGTGTTCACCCTATGTTTTGTTTCTCTATGCATTGTTTATGGCTTATTAGCAACTCTAATTTCATGCAGTATTCCAACTAAAGATTGTTATTCTTAGTTTTTTCTAATAGAAGGATTTTGGACTTTCATGGGAATGATGCCCTTAAGAGTATGGTCGCTTCTAACTTACTGTATTGGCGGTCTCTCCCTGACAGTTCCAAGCCAACTGATCAGATCCCTACCCTAGACTACCCACAGTCTTACCAAATATCCTGAGTTGTTTCTCCAGTAGGTAGAACTTAAAGCTGATGCTAGGGAAAGAGAACCGGGTTTCTACATCTCCCCAGCCTGGATTTGCTGCTAGCCCTGTTGGATAGTAGTTGTAAAGATGCTTCTGTTTCTGCCTAAACCAGCCTCCTGGGTAAAAGAATGACAGCATATTCTGGGGAGAGGAAAGGGGTTGGTGAGGGCAATCTAGTCAACATCTGTCACTCCATTGCTTGTTAGGATTATTTTAGCCGATTTGTCTGACTGGGCAGGTGTCCCCTCTCTCCCTCAGTGCTCCATGTGCATCCCTCTTGAAGCTTCGCACTCTGTTGAAGAGGACACTCATCCCAGGTAGAGAGGGGGACGGGAAACTGGGCCAATTGAATCTATGTCCTATTCTTTCCATCAGATCAAGGCTACTTAACTGGGATCCATTGACACCCTGAGGTCCATGACCTTTATGAAATTCCTTACCAAGTTTTGTTTATGTGTTTCTTGGGGAAAAGAGTCCATGGCTTCAGCAGATTTTCAAAGGGATCTGTAGATTAAAGCACTATGGCACTAGATGATGGTATTTTCTGTTATTTCTTACGTATTTCTCAAACAGGCATGACGGGAAATTAGAAATGCAAAGGGAAGTAGGGTGGTGGAACTACTGTAATCCTAAATTACAGGATCCCTTTCTTATTTTAGGGGGATATATTTTAGATGCCTTTGGCACATGAAGCAGCCCTCAAAAGCTATGTTGTCTATTTCTCTAACAGGAATAACAAGGCTAGAAATGCAAAGAGGAGAGGAGATGCGATAGATGATGTGTGTGATAAAATTGGCCTGTATAACAGTGGTTAGAAAATAGTTTTTGTCACTAATGTGCTATACAATCTTGGCAAATCGTTTTTCTTCTAGGGATCTTAATTTAGTTGTCGGTAAAATGAAAGGGCTGGGATACATTTAAGGCTCCTGATAGCTTGAATATACCTTTCATGAAGAAATTCTCTGTGTGCCAGGGATATCTAAAATGCACTTACATTAAAAGTGAAAGGAACCCTTTTTGTCTGCCTCTGATTGTACCTCTTTGAAAGACTAAGATAGCTTAGATACAGATGCAGAAGATAAAGGAACACTTAAGTAAACACTAGACAAACATTAATGATTTGACTCAAGCTCTAATTCCGTGGTGTGAAGTGCTTGACAGCAGTCTATATAATGGGCCCATTTGCTTGTTTGTTAAAGTAAAATAATTTCTTAACTTTGTGAGATAAATATAAATGCTAATTCATCTGTTTGAATTTTTTTTTTTTATGTAGTTAGCTTTTTAAACCAAGAGTTTTTGAGGTAATGTTTTGTTTGAACCACATTATTTCAGAATGAAGAGAATAATTTGAAATCCTTTAATGTGTTTGCAGTCACTATTTAGAAGCAAGGTCTTTGAATGAGCGAGATTATCGGGACCGGAGATACGTTGATGAATACAGGAATGACTACTGTGAAGGATATGTGCCTAGACATTATCACAGAGACATTGAATGCAGTTATCGAATCCACTGCAGTAAATCTTCAGTCCGCAGCAGGAGAAGCAGTCCTAAAAGGAAGCGCAATAGACACTGTTCAAGTCATCAGTCACGTTCGGTATGATTGATTTTGTTTTTATTTTGAGTGGAGTTTTATTTTTGTGTAAAAGCTGTTAATGAGCTGATAAGTTTCTAATTTTTTTATGTATATAAAATACTATTTGGATATATTATAATTATACTTATATTACTTAAATCCTTAAAGGAAACCTCCAAATTCTTATAGCCGATCTGTATATTTATTAGCTAGCCCTCATTTGCTCACGTTTCCTCATATTCTGCAGACCAGATAATGAATTTATTGACCTTAATAATAAAAATATTTTTGTATTTGTAACATTCTTATGAAAAAGTCATGCACCCATCTTTCATCTTAAGCATTTTTTTTTTTTAACTTAGAAAGCCTTTATCTGGTACTTAAAAACAAATGTGAAGTATTACACTGGTAGATACCTAAATGTTACTAACCTGCCTAGAGCATAGTTCCATAGCACAGTGCATCATTGTCTGCAACAACTTGTTTTGAAATTTTGAAAGTGGGTGCTGAATGGGAAACATCCAAAAAGTCTGCCTTTTTTTTTTTTTTTTTACTCAGACATCTTCACCTGCTTGAACAGTAAACTTTGAATTATTTTCTCCCCAAGTTTTCTTGAGTAAAACTAGTTTTTATTATATTGAACATTGAAATTAACTAGCTTTTATTTTCCCCTTTTATTTTAATCATGTATATTTTAAAATATTGCTAAATTAGAATAATTTCAAATAGTCTTGACATTTTAAAACATTTTTCTGACAAACTAGACATCTCAATTCACAGCATATGCTGTTTATAGCAAGAGATAAGTAAATCATGACATTGCATTCTTTAAATTTCAGACTTCAATTAAATCAGTATTTTAAAGAGACAATTGTGTTGTTTTTTTTCTATTGCCACTTTAAGTATCTTATCTGAAAATCTGTTCCTTGCCATGTTTTTCTTCTGTAACATAAACTGTGCCCTGTGAATTTCTGGGGACTGAATTTGAAATTGCTCCTGCCAACTGTTCGTGGCCTGGTGCTTATCTGAATGCCTGAATATCTCCCCGCTGAATGAATTGCGTATTCTGCCCTGAATTCACTCTGATATATTGATTGGCTGGACGATCTTGGTGCTGCCCACTTGCCGTTCCAGAAGAGCCACCGAAGGAAAAGATCCAGGAGTATAGAGGATGATGAGGAGGGTCACCTGATCTGTCAAAGTGGAGACGTTCTAAGAGCAAGATGTATAGAATATTTTTCAACACTTTTTAAACTTTGCAGAAAGAATAATCTTTTTAAGAATAGTTTGTCAGCGGGGGGCTAAAGAACTCTTCATTGCTTTTTTGTTTTGTTTTTTGTGGGTTTGTTTGTTCTTTTGTATTTCTTCTTTTCTGTAGAATTTAAATATTTCTATTCTAAAGTTCCAAAATAATCAGTGGAATTTGAGATTAGAGCAAGAAAGATAGCTCTATCTAATTGTTTTTGTAGCAGCTGAAACTAAAATAATTTGAGTGCTGAAACGTTAGTTATGCTTTGATAGAGATCATTTGAAAATATTCCACACTTAAGCATTCATTGTTTGAATAACTAGACAATTTGTACTCAAGTACTTAGACCTCTTTTTTCCTCCTCATTAGATGAAATCGTGGACACTTTGGGTGAAGGAGCCTTTGGCAAAGTTGTAGAGTGCATTGACCATGGCATGTAAGTTTGTTTTTTTCCTTTTTGAATGTTCTGATATTTTTGGTGGGGAAAGATTCATAATTTAGATGGAATTTATTTTATTTTTATTAATTGAATTTATTTATTTGAGATAGGGCCTCTGTTGCCCAGACTTGAGTGCAGTGGTGCCATCTTGTCTCACCGCAACTTCCGTTTCCCAACTTTAAGTGATTCTCCCACTTCAGCTTCCTGGGTAGCTGGGATTACAGGAGTGTGCCACGTGTGATTACAGGCTCCTAGCTAGTTTTTGTATTTTTGTAGAGATGGGGTTTCACCATGCTGGCCTGGCTGGTCTCAAACTGCTGACCTCAAGTGATCCACCCACCTCAGTCTCCCAAAATGTTGGGATTACAGGCATGAGCCACCATGCCCAGCCAAGATGGAATATATTTTAAATGGTAGCCTCATGTTTTGGGGGATAAATTACTCACAGAATTTCTCAAATTGTTCATGATTTGTTTACCATGAATGTGGATGTTAAGAATGCTGACGGACGGCCGCGGTGGCTCATGCCTGTAATCCCACCATTTTGGGAGGTTGAGGCAGGCGGGTCATCTGAGTCAGGAGTTTGAGACCAGCCTGAGCAACATGGAAAAACCCCATCTCTACTAAAAATACAAAATTAGCCAGGCATGGTGGCGATTCCTATAATTCCATCTACTTGGGAGACTGAGGCAGGAGAATTGCTTGAACCTGGGAAGGGAGGAAGCAGAGGTTGCGGTGAGCCAAGATGGGGCCATTGCACTCCAACCTGGGCAACAAGAGTGAAACTCCGTCTCAAAAAAAAAAAAAAATGACAAATTTCAACCGGGGTAAATCAAATCATTGAAATAAAAGCGTACGTTCAAGTGAAGGGATTTTCCAGAACTCCAGAACTGAGGTACTTGACCCTGTGTATAAGATTCAGCAATTTTGGATTGCAGAGGCAATAAAGTATGTCTGATCTTATGTTAAGAGTTAGTTTCCTAAACTATAAATAAATTTTATTTTATAGGGCCTAGAGAATAAAGTTTGTGGTTTGACCCTTTGTGCCTCATTTTACCGTTTTCCTCTAGGACCTATCTTTTGTGTCTTGCACACTTTTTTGTAAGTGAAGTTCTTAAAACTTTAGTGAAACTGCACATTTCTAAAGTGACATAAAATTTTTTATCATAAATTAGTTGGGATGAATGTAATTTCCAACCTGTTGTAAATATTAATACTAAAAAGTAAAACTTACATCTCTTTAAATGCATTTGAGGGAATCTGAATACCATAGCAGCTTGATACCTACCATCATCCATGAACTAACGCTTCTTGAATACTTAGAAATGTTTTATTTTTCAATTTATTTTCATTTTGCTTTCCATAAATATTATCCAAATTATCTTATCCCCACATTTTGCTTTTCTGCAACAAATATGTGAATGTAAATTGAACTTTGTTTTGAAATATTTGCAGACTTACAGAAAAGTTGATAAAATAGTTCAAAGAATTCCCGTGTATTCTTCACCCAGATTTTCCAAATGTTAACATTTTATAAGATTTGCTTTATCATTATACATACATACGTGTTAAAATTTTGCCAACTAATCTGCAGACTTTATTCAGATTTCACCAGTCATCCCATTAATGTCCTTTCATGAAATTTCATGAAAGCCTAAGTCTTGACTTAATACTCTTAATAAATACTCCATTTATTGAACTGTATCTTTAAAAAAAATTTTTTTTTTAATGAGGTAGGGTTTTACTATGTTGCTCAGGCTGGTGTGGAACTCCTTGGCTTCCAGTGATCCTCCTGCCTCAGCCTCCCAAAGTGCCGGAATTATAGATATGAGCCTGTAATCACATGTGGCACACACCTGTACCACATCTGGCGTGGAATGTTTCCTTTATTGGGGCAGTTGAGGCCTCTAAAAATATGAGTACATGTATCCATAGATGAATATCTGACTGTTTAGCATTGTTTTCTTTTTTTGTTTTTATAGATACAATCACTGAGAAAACTTTTTGGTCATGTAAATAGATAGGAGTAGATGTTTTGTCACAGTAATCTTACTATAGTTCTTTTAAGTCTTGAGGTATACGCCAAACATCAGAAAATCTTTTTAATGACTTATCAGTCCACAGTCATTGAGGCCTTTTGAAAGCAATGAATTGGAAACCACTGGATGTGGAAAAAGGTTTTGTATCCAGTCATTAGAGTATGTATTTGTTTGCCCTAAATGTTTTTATAGCATATATTTTGTTATACTAATAAGGGATGGGTATGGTTTTGTAAAGTGGAAGGGCCATAGTAAAAAGAAGGCTTGAATGCTGGCTCATCTGCAGGTAGGTTAGGTTTAGAAAGGAAGACAAAAAGAAGTTGAAGATTTGAAACATTCATAGCTCTGTATATTTTAGGGAGCATTCTTACAGATGCCCCAGTCTGTAGCCCACTACCCTCCCCTGTAGCTGTTTCTGTGTATTTGCATCAGTGCATCTGCTAAGGTTTTTCTGGACTTAATTACTTACAGTTGGTGTCTCCTTTACCTGAATGTTTCCTTCCCAATCTGACCAATTGCCAGCTATTTTTCAGGACTCATTTCTGTGTCATCTCTTCTGTGAAGAAGTCTAAGTTGTTTACCTGTCTGTCTTTTCCATTAGACTTCGAAATATGTAGGGACACGTCCTGTCTTTTAATCACTAATAACTACGCATTGCCTGGCACAAAGTAGGCCTAGCCTGTTAAATGAATGAATGCTTTCAACAGTAGCATGTTCTATTTTTGGTTTATATTTGTGTATATATTTTTAAACTGTTGTATAAAACTCATTAAGGGAATTATCATTTCATGGAAAGTATTTTATCAAAATGTTTTTAGAAGATGTTATATGGAATTTGCTATAATATGTCCTGAAAGACTATTTTAAATGGCCTAGAGGATTATAATTATTTAAGATTATGCTTTAGAGCATAACATGGTTTCAGCTCACTTCTGTACATTTATCATTTTTATCCTTATTTTTAAGGGACGGCATGCATGTAGCAGTGAAAATCGTAAAAAATGTAGGCCGTTACCGTGAAGCAGCTCGTTCAGAAATCCAAGTATTAGAGCACTTAAATAGTACTGATCCCAATAGTGTCTTGTAAGTATAAATTTAACCAATGAGCCATCATATTACATGAAATACTCAGATTTCTGTAAACTGACTTATTATTTTGATCTGTTTTAGCCGATGTGTCCAGATGCTAGAATGGTTTGATCATCATGGTCATGTTTGTATTGTTTTTGAACTACTGGGACTTAGTACTTACGATTTCATTAAAGAAAACAGCTTTCTGCCATTTCAAATTGACCACATCAGGCAGATGGCATATCAGATCTGCCAGTCAATAAATTGTAAGTATACTTGATAAATTTATTTTTAAATATTTTTTATTATTTTTTTACCTCTTTAATAGCAATTAAGATAAACCTTTAAGCACCAGAAAACTTGTTTTTATTATATAAGCTGTATATTCAAACGTTGTTACTAAAAATTACACATTTTTCAAGTAAAGATGAAACCTCTCTTGACCACTGTATCTTTTGTCAGTCCTCCTTTCCCTGCTAGTACAAATTAAGTTTGTAAGTGAAACTAATAATGTGTTTTTGTTCTCTTGTAGTTTTACATCATAACAAATTAACCCATACAGATCTGAAGCCTGAAAATATTTTATTTGTGAAGTCTGACTATGTAGTCAAATATAATTCTAAAATGGTAAGTTAAAGACTTGTTTTAATTTTGGTGGTTATCTTTAAAATTAATTTAGCTTGATGATCATTGGATGAGGAATTTCACCTCTGAGCCTCATTATATCCTGATGTTTAACCAAAAAGAAGAAATCCTTCTTTCCCTTTCTCATGAGCTTATTTTGACAATCCAAAAGATAATTCATGTGCTGGCCTTTTGAATAGTGCTATAAAATATTTCCTGTCTATTGAGTTTCATATTTACTCAACTGTGTCTCTCTAGAAACGTGATGAACGCACACTGAAAAACACAGATATCAAAGTTGTTGACTTTGGAAGTGCAACATATGATGATGAACATCACAGTACTTTGGTATCTACCCGGCACTACAGAGCTCCTGAGGTCATTTTGGGTCAGTAGACACCAGGCTTGCTGATATTATAATTGAATGAGGGATTTTTGTTCTTTACAGCTTTAATGGTGGAGTGGGGAAGTATGATTTTCTTAGCAGGATTCAGAAAACGTTTTCTATTTTCATAAAAAATGTGTGGCCGTTGCTATAAATACTTTTCCTGAGTGGTAAGAACGTGATACTGTCTGTGAAAGATATTCCAGGTGGTGGTTATTTTTGAACAAGTGTATCTTAAATGATCATAAGAGAACAGGCTCTGTTAGCTAAGTGCATCACAGAAATGTGATTTGGAAGTTATATGAGTACCTGTTTTTGTGCCATCACGAAAAGCACAGGGTTGATAAAAATGCTGAGGAAACCGGTTGGCAGATGTCTAGATATAGGATGGATAAAAGTTGAGAATAAAGAGGGGCTTCTCTAAGAGGAGAACTCCTGTGATAACCCTTGATGTGAGAAAGTCTGGGAAAGAAAATGAGTTAAGGTGCAGAGTCTTCAAATAAGAAGGAACTTTTTAAGGGAGTGTGCGTCTTATGCCTCAACATTAAAAGTTAGAGATCAGGTCTTACTAATAAAGCAGGGAAATCAGCTATTGGCTTGGGAGCTTGGAAACATTGGGAAACATTCAGATCAGGTACATCAAGAGATAGTTGAATGTAATAAGCCAGTTACTTAGCCAAAAGTTAGGTCCAACTGAGTTTAGATTGTAAAACATTTTTGTGGAGGAATTGTATTTTATACTTTTTACTTTTTTCTGTGTCCAATAGGACTTGGTAGTTCAGAATAGGAGTGTGAAAGCAAACTAATGATATTTACCTAGAGTAGAGTAGTAAAGGAGTAAGGAAATCAAGAATGTTATACGGCATTTGCCAGAACTTCCCTTGATGATGGAAATGTTCCATTTCTATACTGCCCTGTATGGTAGCCTCTAGTCACTGGGTAACTGAGTACCTTGTAGTGAGTGGGGCCAGTGTGACTGGGGAGGAACTGAGTTTTGAATTTATCTTAATTTAAATTTTAGATTGAAACAGCTGTATGTGGCTAGTGGTTACCATATTGAACAAGCACAACTCTAGAGCTTGTCTTTTAAATGCATGGTAGTAGGGTTTCTGCTCAGTAAAAACTGGATGGATGCTGTGTAAGGGTAAAAGAAAGCAATATGGGAAGACACAGTGGACAGATAGTGTTTTTTCAGTTTTAAGAATCAGATTTTTCGCCAGGCGTGGTGGCTGATGCCTGTAATCCTAGCACTTTGGGAGGCCGAGGTGGATGGATCACCTGACGTCAGGAGTTCAAGACCAGCCTGGCCATCATGGTGAAACCCCATATTTTAAAAAAAAAGAATCAGATTTTTCCCTACATTTTAATGTGGGGGAACACTACACGAAATAATTGGCGTTTTTTTCTTTGTTATTGGTATATAAAACAGTGGTGCATCTTACAGTTTATGCTATCTGTATAACTGAGCAAAATATAGTAACTCTTTTTTTTTTTTGAGATGGAGTTTCACTCTGTCACCGAGGTTGGAGTGCACTGGTGCCGTCTTGGTTCATTGGAACCTCCACCTACTGGGTTCGAAGGTTTCTCCTACCTCAGAGTAGCTGGGATTATAGGTGCCCGCCACCATGTCAGCTAATTTTTATAGTTCTTAGTAGAGATGGGGTTTTACCATGTTGGCCAGACTGGCCTTGAACTCCTGACCTCAGGTGATCTGCCTGCCTCAGCCTCCCAAAGTGCTGGGATTACAAGCATGAGCCCCTGTGCCTGGCTCAACTCTCTCTTTTTTATTTTTGTTTTTTTATAACAGAGTCAGGGCCTTGCCATGTTGTCCAGGCTGGTCTTCGACTCCTGGGGCTCAAGTGATCTGCCTGCCCTGGCCTCCCAAAGTGCTGGGATTTTAGGCAGGAGCCACAGCACCGACCAGAATATAGTAAATCTTAGTAATAATAAAGTTCCAAATGTGGCCAAGCATGGGATAGTTAATATAAATCTGACATTGGAATCACTGGCCTTGAGGAGAAAGAATCAGGAGATTGGGAGAATAGAAAGGTCCTTTGTGGCATGAGGATGAAGTCAGAATTTGGTTAGAGAGGAAGATATAGTCAGGTGCTAGAGTTGAAGTGGGCAGTTGCCCTCATGTTGAGTATAAAAGCTAACATCCAAGAATGAGATGATTTAGAATGGTGTGCTACTGCAGAAGATTACAGTCACCTGGGGAAAGACTAAATTGGGAACCAAGGAGTGGTTGAAAAAACTTTTTTTTTTTTTGAGATGTCTTGCACTGTCGCTGAGGCTGGAGTTCAGTGGCACGATCTTGCCTCACTGCAACCTCTGCCTCCCAGGTTCAAGCAATTCTCCTGCCTCAGCCTCCTGAGTAGCTGGGCTTAAAGGTGCCCACCACCACATCCAGCTAATTTTTTTGTATTTTCAGTAGAGACAGGGTTTCACCGTGTTGGCCAGGCTGGTCTTGAGCTCCTGACCTCATGATTTGCCTGCCTCAGTCTCCCAAAGTGTTAGGATTACAGGTGTGAGCCACTGTGTCCAGCTGAAAAAGAAAATTTTGGTGAGGTCCAAGCTCTAGCATTTACATATTTTATAGTGTTAATAGGTAGAAACCATGCTCCAGTATTGTCCATTTGTTCAAATGATAAACACTGGAGGTTAACAAAAATGACTTAAGTCACAGTCCATATATATTGACTTGAATATATTTCTTTAATTTCAGTGATACCAAAAGTAATTGAAATGTCTTTGAATGTAGGTTTTATTTATACATTATTTTTTAACTAATACTTGATCTTTGAAAGATTAAAACATCTATGTGATTGGTTCTTTCTCCTTTCCAGTTAAGTATAGATTTAAGAAGGCTAGATGTTTTATTCTGATCTGCATAATACTGTCATTGAGAATTCTGAAGGAGAAATTGTATAAAATTGTGTCTAGACAGCCCTGAAGTTAATGTATAGATCCCTCTCTAACAGTATTTCTCTTAATGGAAGAAGTAAACTCACACATCAAGCTGATGATTATTGATAAGTGATTAGTAATTTCATTGTGAGCATAATTAGAAACCTGTATTTGTGCTAATAAAACATGAAAATTCCTGGACTAACCATGAACCAAGTGTAACAACAGTTTCAACAGCAGTGCCCTCCCACCATATAAAAAGTTCAGAGACTATGAAATATTTGCACACATTGGTTGTATACTTGGAAAATGGTAGTCCTTTTGTTTTATATGGAATGCACCCCTCCCTAGTTATAATACTGTGTCTTGATGTGAGCAGATGGACCATGAGAGTGTGTTGAATAGAATTTGATGTAAAACTAAAAATAGAAACCCTGAATTTGTTGTATTCTCCCAAATGGGTTCTGTAAAGGGAGCATCCATATAAGGAAGGATTTAATGTACTGTCAATTAAAAGTTGTAAAATGTTTGAAAATTGTAAATGTTTCTAATTAATGTTAAAAGTAGTAAAATGTTCCTGTTTGTTTTAAAATAGCTTTAGGTTGGTCTCAGCCTTGTGATGTTTGGAGCATAGGTTGCATTCTTATTGAATATTACCTTGGTTTCACAGTCTTTCAGGTATGTGGCTAGTAAATTCCATTTAATAGTTCATAACAAATTTTAAACGTTAAAGGCATTTTAAAGTTTTGACTTCCATATTGGAAAATTGTCGTACATCATTATTCTTAAGATTAAAACTTAATGTGCAAAATGATCATTCTTTAAAACTACAGTTGAATGAAATACTGTGAGTGAGTGATCATAGTTAATTTTGCACATGATTATTGTTTTTAACATGTGGTTCATACTACTGACTTTTTTAAATTATAAAACTCCTTCATAAATTTGCAGTAGTGTTAATGTGGCCAGTTTTCAGTTCTAGTTATGTTGACTATCGGTATGGACATGAACAGGTCACTTACTCCTTTTTATAAAAGAATTCAGGAACAATAAGGGATTGTATTTTGCTCTAAGTATTAAGCATCTATAATGTCTTAGGCATTTATTTATTTATTTATTTTTTATTTTTTATTTTTTTTGGAGACGGAGTTTCACTCGTGTTACCCAGGCTGGAGTGCAATGGCACGATCTCGGCTCACCGCGACCTCCGCCTCCTGGGTTCAGGCAATTCTCCTGCCTCAGCCTCCTCAGTAGCTGGGATTACAGGCACGCACCAGCATGCCCAGCTAATTTTTTGTATTTTTAGTAGAGACGGGGTTTCACCATGTTGACCAGGATGGTCTCGATCTCTTGACCTCGTGATCCACCTGCCTTGGCCTCCCAAAGTGCTGGGATTACAGGCTTGAGCCACCGCGCTCGGCCTTGTCTTACGCATTTCTAAGTATAAGTACATAAAGGTGAAGAGACAGCATCGTCCTCAAGTCATTCAAAAGACATTGGAAAACTATTGCAGTATAGTGTAGCATTTGCTGTAATGGAACAATGTAGAAAATGTAGGTGGGGGAACCCAGGAAAGGTTAACAATTACTTTCTTTAGAGAAGGCATCACTGACAACATAGGAAGAATAGGAGGAGTTTGTTAGAAAACTGGAATGTGATGGGCATATAAGGAAGAAGAAATAGTGTCTGTAAATGCACAGAGGAGTGAAGGAGCATATTCTACTCAGGGAAAAATAGTGTTGTCAGAGTGTCTTGTATAAATGGGAAAATTATAACAGTAGGGAAGGATTGATTCATTAAGGACTTCAAAGACTTTGCAAGGTATTGGTTTGATCCTAGAAGTCAGTGGTTTCCAAAAGTAGACTGGTCCAAAATGAAAATGATTGTCTAGGGTACCACTCTGACTGTTATTTAGACATATCCCTTCTTCTTTTTTCTTTTGTATTTAAATGTCTCTTTTATGAAATGATAGTTACAGTTGTTTGTAGTTTGCTTTTAAAAATAAAAAGTGTTTAACTGGTAAAACAAAAAGTAGGAAACCCTACGTTCTTTTCCACTCTGTCCTTAAATTGTACTTATATCTGAAATCTAAAATCCTTTTTTTTTTTTTTCTGAGATGGAGTCTCACTCCATCACCCAGGCTAGCGTGCAATGTTGGCTCACTGCATCCTCTGCCTCCTGGGTTCAAGTGATTCTCATGTCTCAGCCTCCCAAATAACTGAGTCTACAGGCACAAGCCACTATGCCCCACTAATTTTTTTGTATTTTTGGTAGAGACAGTGTTTCGCTTTGTTTATCAGGCTGGGCTCAAACTCCTGACCTCAGGTGATCTGCCCACATCAGCCTTCTAAAGTGCTGGGATTACAGGTGTGAGTCACTGCTCCCAGCCTGAAATTTAGAAAGCTTTAGGTTATGCAACTGTTAAAGAACTTTAAATAGGGTTGTGGTATGATCAAGGTATTTTATTGTTTTGTTTGGGGAAGAGGAATTAGAGATCCCAGTTCAGTACTATTGAGGTTAATTTGAAGTTAGAATGGTGCAGGGGGCATGCAGCTATGATGAGCTAAGAATCACTTAGGCAGCTATTGCAGTGATGAATTTACTGCTTGTGGGGCACCTCACCAGATTTCTATTTCTGTCTAATCTGTAGAGAGCCTGTTGAAAAGTACTCTGAGTTTATAAATAAGTTTGATGTCTTAGAATCATGGTTATCCATCAGTTCTGGGAGGTGTTGTCTGGTTTTGTAGTAGTGAGCTGTAGGGTTAAGAAAAAGTTAAAGTGCATACTTTTTTCATTCTGACTTACATAAAATGGGTGTTTCAGGTGATTCTGTGATTATAAATCAGTGAGTTTTTAAGTACACATTATTTGAGAGGTGGTTTTATTTTTACTCCACCCTGCAAAATACTCTTAAACTAAGGAATTTCTTTAAAACGTGAAGCTATTATTGTTTATTTCTGTCATGTATCACAACAGTTTGAAAGCAGTATGCAAAGCACAGTAGTTGTTAGATTTCTTTTTTTTTTTTTTTCTTCATTTTTGTGATAGATTTCTTTTAAAAGTATTGCGTACAGCCTCTGCTCTTCAGAGCAAGGGTTAGCAAACTTTGGCCCATGGTGAAATCCTGCCTCGTGCCTCTTATTACAAAAGGAGGAAGAAGAATATGTAATAGGGACCATTCATGACCAGCCAAGCCTAAAATATTTACTATCTGGCCCTTTACAGAAGTTTGCCAACCTCTGCTCTAGAAGCATACCATTCCAGCTGAAAGTTTGACAGTTTTCTGTATTCTACTTTAGCCAAGGCTCTTTTGCTGTCTAATTTAAGGATATGTGCTTTGACATGGGTTGATAGCTTAACTTTCCTCATTATATTTGAGGTAGTATCTTATATCTTAATCTCTTTGAAATTCATGTTCCCACATAACTAGCTCAGCATTGTTTTGAGAATTATCTATGTCTGTTGCCTGTGTAAGTGTTAACAGGTGGACTATTCGTTGGGTACTGGATGTTAATTTTGGTTAAGCAGCTGATGAAATGAGACAGTTTTTCTGGTAATCTTCCCCAGTCAAATGGTGTAAGAAATACGGATAAGGAAACTGAAATTTTAGATTAAACAAGTTACATTTGGATTGCTGTACAGAATCTTACTGATTTATCTGTGAGACCTTAATTTTACCATGTTAGTGGCAGACAGTATAGGTTGTTCAGTACTGTCAATTGTATAGCATGTAGTCCTTTCATATCAACACCATTTTGTGTTTTAATGTGTTATAGAGAAATAGTGCTAAATTTCTTTTCCTATATTTTTTAGACTCATGATAGTAAAGAGCACCTGGCAATGATGGAACGAATATTAGGACCCATACCACAACACATGATTCAGAAAACAAGGTATGTTTTAAGAAAGCCTTTTGTTGGATACATGGAATAGCATATATTCAAACTACAGAAAACCCAACATTGTTGTAATGTTCATTCCAAGGACTATAGATTTTGACCTTTTTTTTTTTTTTTTTTCCTGTCTGGTGGTAACTTGTAACTGCATCTTACTCCTTAAAAAAAAAAGTTATCGTGGGTTTTTTGTTTTAGTTTCGCTTTTTGTTTTTTTTGAGATGAGTCCCTCTCTGTCAGCCAGGCTGGAGTGCAATCGCGTGATCTAGGCTCATTGCAACCTCCCCCTTCCGGGTTCAAGCAATTCTCCTACTTGAGCCTCCCGAGTAGCTGGTACTACAGGCACCTGCCACTACACCAGGCTAATTTTTGTATTTTTAGTAAAGAAAGTGTTTTACCACGTTAGGCTGGTTTCGAACTCCTGACCTCAGGCAACCCTCCCACCTCAACCTCCCAAAGTGCTGGGATTACAGGCGTGAGCCACCATGCCCGGCTATGTTTTTAAAAACTAATATAATAAAAAATATTTACCTTGTGATGTAGTGCAGGGATCCCCAACCTGTAAACCGGGCCTTACAACAGGAGGTGAGCGGCAGTGAGTGAGCATTATTACCACCTGAGCTGCACCTCCTATCAGATCAGCAGTGGCATTAGATTCTCATAGCAGTGTGAACCCTGTTGTGAACTGCACGTGTGAGGGATCTATGCAGCATGCAAGCTCCTTATGAGAATCTAATCCCTGACGATCTGAGGCAGAATAGTTTCATCCCAAACCAATCATCCCCCATCCCAGGGTCTGCTTCCACTAAACTGGTTCCTGGTGCCAAAAAGGTTGGTGACCACTGATCTAGTAAACAAAATGATTTTTGGGGTTTTTTTCACTCAGGTTTACATTTGCATAAATGTTTTCCTAAGGTAATGTATAAGTAATATATAGAATATGAAAAAGCTTGCTTTTTGGAATCATACCATTCTAAGTGTGAAATGTATTCTGTCATTAACCAGCTGTATATTCTTAGACAAGGTAGTATTTCCAAACACAGCTTCACCACAGAAGCCACCTAGGGAGTTACTTAAGATTACCAGCCTCATTCTAGATCTAGTAAAAATAGAATTTATAGGACTGGATCCAGGAGGCCCTAGTTTTAAGGTGGTATTGTTCCATGTATGATGGGAACAACTTAGTTGAGATAATAAAACCTTACAGAGTGGAGGCTATAAGGTGTCTGATATATGATTGTTGCTGAGGTTTCTAAAAATTGCATGCCATATGAATTATATAATATGTCTATACATCTAGAGCGAGCTGCTTATTACCATGTGCCCTCTCATGGGTTCGGGGTAAAGATGTAACTATTTTGTTATTCTACTAATCCAGGCTTTTTTTTTTTCCTGTAGAAAACGCAAGTATTTTCACCATAACCAGCTGGATTGGGATGAACACAGTTCTGCTGGTAGATATGTTAGGAGACGCTGTAAACCATTAAAGGTAAAATAAAAGATTAAAGATTAAAATAAGGGCCGGGCGCGGTGGCTCAAGCCTGTAATCCCAGCACTTTGGGAGGCTGAGACGGGTGGATCATGAGGTCAAGAGATCGAGACCATCCTGGTCAACATGGTGAAACCCTGTCTCTACTAAAAATACAAAACATTAGCTGGGCATGGTGGCGCGTGCCTGTAATCCCAGCTACTGAGGAGGTTGAGGCAGTAGAATTGCCTGAACCCAGGAGGCGGAGGTTGCGGTGAGCCGAGATCACGACATTGCACTCCAGCCTGGGTAACAAGAGTGAAACTCCGTCTCAAAAAAAAAAAAAAAAAAAAAAGAGATTAAAATAAGAAACCACACGTTTTCACTATTACTAATTTTTTTTTTTAAACAAAAACATTTCTCCCTCAGGAATTTATGCTTTGTCATGATGAAGAACATGAGAAATTGTTTGACCTGGTTCGAAGAATGTTAGAATATGATCCAACTAAACGAATTACCTTGGATGAAGCATTGCAGCATCCTTTCTTTGACTTATTAAAAAAGAAATGAAATGGGAATCAGTGGTCTTACTATATACTTCTCTAGAAGAGATTACTTAAGACTGTGTCAGTCAACTAAACATTCTAATATTTTTGTAATTTTAAATTATTTTGTACAGCTAAGTGTAAATACTGTATGTTTTGTATCAATAGCATAATTGTTAAGCAAGTATGGTCTTGATAATGCAATAGAAAAGTTAAAGTTAATTTTTGTTTTTGAGAATAATTACCATTTTTAAAGACCGTTGAAATATCCTTTGTGTCCAGTGAGAAATGTGATTGATCTTGCCTTTTGTACATAGAGGTCACATCTGAAGTGATTTTTTTTGAGTAAAAGGAAATCTTGACTACTTTATATTCTTAAAGGAATATTCTTTATATACCTCAAATTTAGAAGTTAACTTTAAACTTTTTTTTTCTGTAATTGTTGAACGGGTAATTATTATTGACTCTAGATAAGCAGGTACTAGAAACCAAAACTCAAAAATGTTTACTGTAGAATTCTATTAAATTGTGAGTGTTGTGTTCTTTTTCATTGGGTGATAGCAGGGTGATAAGTAGACATTCATGGAAGGGCATCCAGTTTGTCCATTGTGGCAGTTTGTTTAATAAAACCACATACACACTTGATTTAAGATTAAAATCTAACTGGAAAGTCAGTTTGGAAAATGGACATTTCCAGGTGTGTTTGGTGAGTCACAGACATAAAAATAGAAATTCTGATGATTGAGGTTTCGGTTTTTAATACCAAGTCCTGAGGAATGTTAACATTGTCCAGTATCTGTTTATCAAATGGCATAATATGTAAACCTATAAGAATTAAGAATATTAATTAGGCAATTTATGTTTGTGGTATTTCTTACTGTGGAAAGAATTTGATTGGAAAGCATTTTGGGAAGAAAGTACTACTGAAATTTCCGGAACTTGATTGGTTAACATAAACTTTTTGACTATAGGGTTTGTTGTTGTTGTTGTTTTACTGTCCTTGTTTTCACATGAAAACTATGTGAACTGAGTGTGGTGGTTCACGCCTGTATTCCCACCACTTTGGGAAGCCGAGGTAGGCGGATCACCTGAGGCCAGGAGTTTGAAACCAGCCTGGCCAACATAGTGAAACACCATCTCTACTAAAGATGCAAAATATTAGCTGGATGTGGTGCGACTGTAATCCCAGCTACTTGGGAGGCTGAGGCATGGGAATTGCTTGAACCCAGGAGGTGGAGGTTGCAGTGAAGGTGGAGGTTGCGGTGAGCCAAGATGGTGCCACTGCACTCAAGCCTGGATGACAGAGCCAGACTCTGTCTCAAAAAAGAAAGAAAGAAAACCCACTATATGGTAAATGTTACTTAATTGAGTAAAAGGAAAAAAAGTCTCGTTACTATGGTTCAGTCAGCCAGGTAGGAATATTTTTTGTTGTAGAATTTCTAAGTGCTGATTAAGATAGTTATTTTTTGTTAAAAGTATCCCCATGTCATAAGTGCATTGCACAAATATTGGAGTTTTATCTGTTTATGTTTTTGTTTTTTTTTTTAAATAGAGTCTTGCTCTGTTGCCCAAGTTGGAGTGCAGTGTCATGATCTTGCCTCACTGCAAACTTCTGCCTCCTGGGCTCAAGCAATTCTCTTTCTCAGCTTCCTGAGTTGCTGGGATTACAGGCGTGTGCCACCAGGACTGGCTAATTTTTGTATTTTTAGTAGAGGCAAGGTTTCACCATGTTGGCCAGGCTGGTCTTGAACTCCTGACCTCAAGTGATCTTCCTGCCTCAGCCTCGCAAAGTACTGTTGTTATAGGCATGAGCCACTGTGCCCGGCTAATCTGTTTTTAAACATGAAATGCATGGGATTTTCTTGTAGGACAAATAGTGAAACCAAGTTTGGTTTCCTATGTTATTTAGGGGCAATATTTGTCAATACAGTAAGGCTGTGTTCCTAGACTAGGAGTTTAAGAAAGCTGAAACAAAGTTTGTCATAGAATCACTGCATAAATTATGTTTAGGTCTCTGATGCAGTCCAAATACAGTGACTGTACCTTCAGAATAGTTGAACTCTGTGATAATTATTTTTAAGAAAGCATTTGATGTTAAAACAGTTTTTCCTGAGGCATTTGTAAAGTGCAGCTAAGTAGATTATTTCCAGTTTGCTGCTGCTGCTGATTTTCTTGAGATTTTTTATTCATCCATGCAGTCATCAGAATTTTCAGAGTAGTTGAATTAAATTGACTTCTGCTGTCAGCAAGGAGACAAACTACTAACAATTTTACACATCATAAAATTGAAAACTATTCTGAGTAGTCTGGAAGGGCTATGTACTAGTGAAACTGGAACTGGCTTGGCTAAGTCTCCTAGTAATTGTGACTTAAATTCGGGTTTGCTAGATTCTAACTGTTTTTCAGTAATAATACATTGAGTCAGAACAATCAGTTTAATTCTTATTCCCAGCTCTACTGTGAAATGACTTGGAGTAAAATGGAATAATAAAACCCAGGTTAATACTTTCATTTATTCAAATTTTTATTTACTAAATGAGTTAAACATTGCATGGCCAGTTGAAAACATAACATTTTTAAGTAGGCAGATACCACTATTTAAGGCTTATTTTGACATCCTGGAATGAAGAAACACTTTGGCAGTTAGGTGACCTGGGTTTTAACTCCCTTCCCATTTCACAGTTCTGATTCCCACAAAATTTGGTGCAAGTGAAATACTTTAAACGTCTAGTACTTGATTTAAAAAAGTTACATTTTCGCCGGGCGCGGTGGCTCAAGCCTGTAATCCCAGCACTTTGGGAGGCCGAGGCGGGTGGATCACGAGGTCAGGAGATCGAGACCATCCTGGTCAACAGGGTGAAACCCCGTCTCTACTAAAAATACAAAAAATTAGCTGGGCATGGTGGCGCGTGCTTGTAATCCCAGCTACTCAGGAGGCTGAGGCAGGAGAATTGCCTGAACCCAGGAGGCAGAGGTTGCGGTGAGCCGAGATTGCGCCATTGCACTCCACCCTGGGTAACATGAGTGAAACTCCGTCTCAAAAAAAAAAAAAAAAAAAAAGTTAACATTTTCAAATATTGTAGTCAGAAGAATTCATTGTCAATAATAGCTGACAATTTTAGTAGAGCTTATATTTGCAAACAATTCTTAAGTCTTAAAGGTGGTTTTTTTTTTTTTTTTTTTTAAATCATTTGATCACTGTTTTTAAGAAGTTGATCTCTCCACCTAAATCCCTGAAAGGTCTTACTATAGTTTTTGAATTTGGTTGGTTGGTTGGTTTTGTTGGAGTTCATTTTGTTTGCTTTTAGAACTGGGGTCTCACTTTTTCACCCAGGCTGGAGTGCACTGGTGCGATCACAGCTTACTGCAGCCTCACACTCCTGGAGTCAAGCAATCCTTTCGCCTTAGCCTCCCAAAGTTGCTGGGATTGCAGACATGAGCCACTGTGCATGGCCTGTTACGTTTTTCAGTAAAGGGAATGTAATGTTCAAAAGTAAAGTTAGTTTTGTAACTGTCAATCCAGCCTTTTGGGATATACTTAAAAGACTAAATTCCCCTAATAAGAATATACTCAGTTTAAGTCGTTTGGGAGAGTTGGCCAGTTCTATATTAGGGAGTAATTTTTTAAAAATAGAATGTAAAAGTCAAACAGAATAATGAATTTCTATATACATATAGCCCAGCTTCAAGAATTAAAAACGTTTTGCAAATGTTCCTTTTCCCCAATTTAAGTTCCCTGTTGTATTTAAATACAAATGCCAGATACCGTATGTCACTCATAATTTTTGATTATGTTTTAATTAAAATAATTTGATAAATTTTTTTAAATTATGGAATGTGACATAATATGGTATTTAATTCTTAAAATACTTTTAACAGGTAAATATTTTCTCATAATGTCACTATGATATCTAACATTATCTGATATTCAGTCCATATGTAAAGTTTCATGAATGTGTGAAGAAAATGACATTTTATAGTTGATTGGTTTGAATCAGGACCCAGTCAAGACGAGACTAGTGGAATGAATGTCACTATGATGAAATATTGAATATGGGAAATTCTTGAAGACAAATGACCCAGTTTTATTAGCAAAAAAGTGGAATGAGCTTGGAGGTGGAGAATATACATACTCCTGAGACATATTAGCATGTGGTGGACTCTCGTCCCAATTCAAACAAATTGACTGTAAAATAAAACTTTTAAGCAGAATTTATTATAATAAATTCAGTAGGGATGTTAGAAATATATTACAACTTTTAATAAAATAATGGATCCAGGCACCTAATCATCATCAGAGGCTAAATCATTGGGTGAAAATTGGAGGATATATTAGTCTGTTTTCACACTGCTGTAAAGATACTACTTTCGAGACTTGTTAATTTATAAAGGAAGGAGGTTTAATTGCCTCACAGTTTTGCATGACTGGGGAGGCCTCAGGAAACTTACAGTCATGACAGAAGGGGAAGCAGGCACATCTTACATGGTGGCAGGAGAAGTGATGGTTTTATAAGAGCCCCTTATAAAACCATCAGATCTTGTGAAAACTCCCTATCATGAGAACAGCATGGGGTAACTACCCCCATGATCTAATCACCTACCTCCCTTGACACATGGGGATCATAATTCAAGATGAGATTTGGGTGGGGACCCAGAGCCAAATCATATCAGGGGACTTTATCATGGAGGGATTGGGCTGGCAATGCCTGAACTCAGTGATCAGTCACAACCTAAGTTTGATAACTAGACGGTGTACTTCCTGAAGTGATGAAATGGGAAGAATGCAGCACCTGTCTTAAAAAAAAAAAGTTAACCTGGAATTTAGCCTCTCGATTGAAACTGTAATATAAAGGTTTTAGCTCTTTGCTCTTCATTTCTTACCTTTCATCTAATTCCTTGAGCTAGCAGTTTAGTGTATTGAAAGGACTTGGATTTTTTGGCACCATGTTTAGAACTTTAATCTCAGATCCTCTCTGACACACGACCAAGTAAAATAATTTTATTTTGTTACTTGGGATTACTTAGAAGTGATATCTATGTTACAGGGTGATTGAATCATCTAGCAGATTATCTGGCATTTGGTAGTTCCACTAGAAAGTAGCAGTTACTTTTTCTATAAATGTTTTAACCCAAACAACTTCTTGTTTTTTGTTTGTTTGTTTTTCTTGAGATGGAGTTTTCCTTTTGTTGCCCAGGTTACAGTGCAATGGTGCAATCTCAGCTCACTAAAACCTCCGCCTCCCGGATTCAGGTGATTCTCCTGCCTCAGCCTTCCGAGTAGCTGGGATCGTAGGCATGCGCTAGTACGCCCAGCTAATTTTTGTATTTTTAGTAGAGACGGGGTTTCACCATATTGGCCAGTTTGGTAACTCCTGACCTCAGGCGATTCACCTGCCTTGGTCTCCCAAAGTGTTGGGATTACAGGTGTGAGCCACCATGCCTGGCCAACTTCTCATTTTTTAAGTAATTTTAATTGTTCTCTATGGCACCAGAAGTTACTGTCAATTCTAGTTTTTATCCATTAACGTTTTTCTTGTAGCATTTCACTGAAATTGGAAGGAGTAGAACTTTGAAAGAAATTTGTATTTAACAAATGTGTTCACGATTCAGATTGATTTTTTTTTTAATCATTCACTCCTTTCTTGGTTTTAATGGTTAATTCTGGTAAGAAATCTAACTAAAAGACTGAGAAGGCTAGGCATGGTGGCTCACACCTGTAATCCCAGCACTTTGGGAGGCCGAGATGGGTGGATCACCTGAGGTCAGGAGTTTGAGACCAGCCTAGCCAACATCGCAAAACCCCATCTCTACTAAAAATACAAAAATTAGCTAGACATGGTGGTAGGCACTTGTAATCCCAGCTACTTGGGAGACTGAGGCAGGAGAATCCCTTGAATGGAGGTTGCAGTGAGCCGAAGTTGTGCCATTGTACCCCAGCCTGGTGACAAAAGCAAAACTCGGCCTCAAAAAAAAAAAAAAAAAAGTGAGGCATAGATTGTATAGATTTAATAATGAACACTTGAATTAAATACCCTTTGAGGCTGGAATGCCATAGGCCAGCAGTCAGTGTAATAAAATGGAATAAAGATTAATAGATTTTTATAAGATCCCCCTGCCCTGGCTACCCAGGTGACTTAAAGATTTTTCCATTGTAGAGTTTTTAAAACAAAAAAATCAAGTGTTTTTAAAAGCTGTTTGGTTTGCTTCTAGCTAAAGACAACATGAGCAAGTATGGTTTTGAGAATGACAAAAGCAAGCCTTTATGATATTTAGAGTATCTCATTGCTAGGGGAGTTTATTTTTAAAAGATCTCGCTGTTTACACTTTTAGATTACTTTGGAAACATTTAAATATTTAGAGTGTCCTCACAACAACTGTATAACATGAGAGCAATATGGTTTGCCTGACAGCAGAGTTCGTTGGACTCAGACCCTGTTGACACCTGTATTATGTGGACAAGTTACATAATCTCTGCCATCTCCTCATCTTTGAATTGGAGTACTAATACCTAACTTCCTGAGGGTTGTGAGTATTAAATGAAATAAATTACATAAAGTGCTAGTGAATAGGAGCTATTATTTTCACCATTTCTTGATCTATTCCTTCTATTCTTGGTTTATCAGTATTCTATAGCCTACAAATTATTTTCTTGTTATTTTGTTTTTCACTCTATAAGAATCATAAAAGAGTGAAGTGCAAATAGAAATTATCTCCATTTCAATATTAGCACAGTACCTTTTTCAATCCTTGTAATTTTTTGGTGTCTTTTAAATGTTTCTGCCGGGCGCGGTGGCTCAAGCCTGTAATCCCAGCACTTTGGGAGGCTGAGGCGGGTGGGTCACGAGGTCAAGAGATCGAGACCATCCTGGTCAACATGGTGAAACCCTGTCTCTACTAAAAATACAAAAAATTAGCTGGGCATGGTGGCGCATGCCTGTAATCCCAGCTACTCAGGAGGTTGAGGCAGGAGAATTGCCTGAACCCAGGAGGCGGAGGTTGCGGTGAGCCGAGATCACGACATTGCACTCCAGCCTGGGTAACAAGAGTGAAACTCCGTCTCAAAAAATAAAATAAAATAAAATGTTTCTTAGAGGCAGTATATAGTTGGGTCTTGCTTTTTTATCCATATAACAATCTTTTGCCTTTTAGCTATGTTTGGACAACATACATTTAGTGTAATTATTGATGTGGTTTGGTTTAGATCTGCCATCTTGATATTTTCTGTTCCATTTGTTCTTTATTACTATTTTCCTCTTTTTCTGCCTTATTTTAGGTTGAGTATTTTTCTGCATATTTTATCTCCTTTGCTGGCTTATTAGCTATAACTATTGTGTGTGTTTAGCAGTTGCTTTAGCATTTATAGTATACATGTTAAAAACCATCCATGTTAAAAACCCACTACATACATATATATATATATATTTGCTTTAAATCATTATCTTTAAAAGAGATGTAAATAAGAAAAGAAGCCTCATATTTACCCACAGAGTTAGCATTTCCTATGCTCTTCAGTCCTTGTGGAAGTTCATATTTTCATCTGTCATGGTTTTCCTTCTGCCTGAATTACTTCCATTAACATTTTTAAAATTGTGAGTCTGAGGGTAAATGAATTCTGTCAGCTTTTGTATGTCTATGAGTCTCTCTATTTAGCCTTCGTTTTTTGAAAGATAATTTTGCTACGTATAAAATTCTAGGTTGACAAAAGATGTTGTTTACCTATCTTCTGGGTTGCATTGTTTCCAACAAAAACATCTGTTATCTTTGTTACTTTATTTGTGTCTCTTTTTATGGTTACATTGTTTTCTTTCACTCATTTCAAGCATTTTGATTATAATTTGGCTTGCGTGGTTGTCTTCATGTTTCTTGTGCATGGGTTTCTTGAAATTACTGGGTCTGTGTGTGGGTTTATAGTTCTTACCAAATTTGGAAAATTTTTTGAGGCATTATTCAAATTTTTTTTTTGCCCTTGTCCCTAGGGACTCCAGCAATACATTAGGCCACATGAAGTGATTGCACAGATCACTGATACTTTTCATTTTTTTCAATATTTTTCTCACTGTTTCATTTTGTTTATATTGATATATATTTTTAAGTTCATTAATCTTTTGCTCCAGTGTCTAATTTGCCTTTAAAGTCATCCAATGTATTTTTCACCTCAAACATTACCATTTTAATCTCTAGAAATTTTTAAGTCTTTTTAAAAGACATCTTTCATGTCTCTACTTAACATGTGAAATCTTCCCTCTAGTTCCGTGAACATATGGAATACTGTTAGAGCTTTTAATAGCTTTGCTTACTAATAATTCTGTTATCTCTGTCATTTCTGGGTTGGTTTTGATTAATTACATTTTCTTCTATTATGGGTCATATTTTCTTGCTTTGCATGCCTGGTAATTTTACCTTTTACCTTATTGGGTAAAATTCTGTATGCTTTATTGTGGGACATGATTAAGTATCTGAATCAGTTTGAGCTCTTCAGGTTTGGGTTTTAAGCTTTGTTAGACAGGACCAGGGCAGCATTTAGTCTAGGGCTAGTTATTTCCCCACTACTGATACAAAAGCTTTTTGAGTACCCAATGTTCTCTGAGTTATCAGATTTTCCATACTGGTTGGTAGGAAGAACTATGTCTGGCTTTGTGTGAGCTGTGGGGTTTGTATTTGCCAATTATTAGAGTCTAATCCTTTTGGGTTATTCCGTCCTGGCCTCAGGTTGGTTCCTCACACACGCATGTTGATGAGTCCTCAGGTGAAGGCTTCAGAGGGACTAGTTGCAGATCTCTTGTTCTCTGTGCAGCTCTCCCCTCTCTGCAAATTCTAACTCCTTTGGCCTCCCTGGACTCAGCTCTCTCTCTTTACCTTCCACTGGCTCTACCTGCATTGTGTCCTGGAAAATCTCTCCAGAGTAGGAATCTATGGCAATCCTTGGGTTCACTTTGTCTCCCATCTCCCAAGAATCACTGATCTTTGTTTCCTGTTGTCTCGTGTCTCAAAAACTGATGTTTATACAGTTTTCTTGGCTTTTTATTTGTTTCAAATAGTAGGATAGTAAATCTGGTCCATGTCAATATCTGTTTTAAAAACTAAAAGGTGGCCAGGCATGGTGGCTCACATTTGTAATCCCAGCATTTGGGAGGCCAAGGCAGAAGGATTGCTTGACTCCAGGAGTTCAAGACTGGCCTGGGCAATATAGTGAGAACCCCATGTCTAAAAAAAGAAGGTAAATAAAAAGTGAGGATCTATAGCTTGTTTCAGTTTATCCTGTGAGATATGAGGGGAGCCAGAACTAGAATCTAGGCATTGAATCAAAACCTGGTGCCTTTTTTAACATTGCCTTTTTAAAAAATCATTTTAAAATTACATTGCCTTAAAAAACAAACAAACCCTTTGCTATCACTTTAAACCTTGTGGCTTAATTTAAACAATTTTCTGCTGAAAATTTTTATAAACTGGGTTACATAGCCATGCCTTCTTGAACAGCAGTTTAAACATATTTGAACCTTTTCATTATTAACATTACTTCTTTAGTGGTTGTCAACCCCGTCTGACCCAAGTAATCCCTATTTTAGAAAATATTTTATTATGCTCCTTTTATCTCCAAGAGTCTGAGCATTTGTCAATCGTCAGGCCAGGGATGCTACACGTTTTTGTTCCAGTTGCAGTGGGGCAAAGGAGTATCATGAGGTGCCCAGCCTATTCTTTCCTGCCCGCATTGGATAAAAGCTGAATGATGATGCCAAATTAATGGGACTTTCTCCTCATTAGGGTCAGTTGCCTCTGCCAAATGGTGTCTTCTTGATTTCAGGTCCCTATATACAGAGTTCAAAGTGCCCTGGGTGGCAGCCATAGCTTGTAGTTTAATGGAACCCCTACTGTGTCTCCTGGCAAGAATGTAAACCCTTTGAGAACTAGGACCTCCAACCCTCTTGAACCTGGTTGGAATAGCAAGCACAACTCCCCATGAGGTCATGGGGAGGGATAGCTAGTGCTTCTACCCCTGGGTTCCTGGAGTATTCTATCCCTGGTTTCCCAAGTATTCTTACTGGGAACACAGCATCATAGAGAGGTTCCTGATTTAATGCATACACTACATCCTGAGAGATGACACTGCATCCTTCAGGGAATGGCCTCTGAGCTGGTGCTTCATCTGTGCCTTCAGAAGGCATTTCCAGTATTCTGTGTGGCTGGTTGCTCCTGACCAGTGCAGGGTGCAATACAACCAGTGGATTCCTTGGTCCATGGGCTCACCCCCCACACATTTACTGTAAAGTGGGTGCCCTGGTTGGGTGTGGTCATGTGTGAGATCCTGTACCCGTGGGTTGGGCATTCCGTAAGGATAGTGATGCTGGCTGAGACTCTGCAGGCAGGAAAGACAAGCCCAGGCCTGGTGTTATCCCTGTGAGGGACAAACCTGGCCCTTCCAGGAGGAAGGGAATCCAAAGTGGTTGGTTTGCCACCAGGTGGCCAGTTGGTCTCCCTGAGTACCTTGTTTAGTCTATTGCTGACAAGTTAGCCATTCATAGGCAGCAGTAGCAAGACTGATATAAGTGCTGTCTACTGTTAGGTGGTGCTGCTATACATGATAGGTTAGTAGATACTCTTTTTTTTTCTCCCTCAAGACCTTCCCTCCACCCTTCTGCCTCTGCTATCTGCCCTTTAGGAAGCTGGCCTCCTCTTGCTCTGGAGGTTTGGTCATTTGAAGTCCCCAGTAGATCAAAGAGCAGGAGAGAGCGGTTGAGTATTCTGTGAGCTCACTCCCTTCCAAGCCATGGCTTTGCAGAGGCTGCGCTCCTTAACCAAAGGCCACAGCTGCTGTGGAGCAGCCCTCTTCTATAGCTCCAAGTTCCCCAGGGTTCATAGTTAGGGATGGTAATGGCCTCCTACTGTCAATACCACCAAAGTGCTGCTTTGGCCTCCCCTGCTGAGCACCTGTGGTCTCTACTTTGTGAAGTGGCACTACATACAGGCTGTCTTGAGTCACCCTCTCTGAGGATGCCATCTATTCTTCCAGGACCCTAATGGACACGTTATTTTCCTTTTTGTCTTTTAGAATGAGTTGTAGACAGCATTTCCATTTCCATCTTTTTTTTTTTTTTTTTTTTATTTAGACGGAGTTTCACTCATGTTACCCAGGCTGGAGTGCAATGGCGCGATCTCGGCCCACTGCAACCTCCGCCTCCTGGGTTCAGGCAATTCTCCTGCCTCAACCTCCTGAGTAGCTGGGATTACAGGAATGCACCACCATGCCCAGCTAATTTTTTGTATTTTTAGTAGAGACAGGGTTTCACCATGTTGACCAGGATGGTCTGGATCTCTTGACCTCGTGATCCACCCGCCTCGGCCTCCCAAAGTGCTGGGATTACAGGCTTGAGCCACCGCGCCCGGCTGACAGCATTTCCATCTTAATTCAGCTGCCCCAATTCCCTGATTAATCCTGAGGGGACTGAGGATCTGGCCACTTTAAATTGGGCAGTCTGGGAAGGTCTTTTAGAAGCAATGAGGTTGAGGACCTTGACCAGTAGGATGAAGAGGGGCTTGCCGTTCAAAGATCTGAGAGCAGGAATGCAGGTAGTGAGGTGGTAGGCAAGGGCAGAGGCCCAAGGGGCCAGTGAGCTTGGCTTTTTCAATACACAGGAGAGGACATGGTGAACAATACATGCAGTAACATTAACATAAGTAGGTGGTGTGCCGTTAACCTATGTGTAAGAATGTAGTGCTCGGCTGGGCACTGTAGCTCATGCCTGTAATCTCAGCACTTTGGGAGGCCAAGGTGGGCAGATCACGAGGTCAGGAGTTCAAGACCAGCCTGGCCAAGATGGTGAAACCCCATCTCTACTAAATATATAAAAATTAGCTGGGCACGGTAGCACACGCTTGTAATCCCATTTACTCAGGAGGCTGAGGCAGGAGAATCGCTTGAACCCAGAAGGCAGAGGTTGCAATAGCCGAGATCGTACCATTGCACTCCAGCCTGGGCGACAGAGTGAGATTCCATCTAAAAAAAAAAAAAGAATTTAGTGCTGACTTGCAAGAGGGCGTTGGCCTCTTTTCAGAATAGACTGTCAAGTTTGCTTAGGCCGGGCGCGGTGGCCTGTAATCCCAGCACTTTGGGAGGCCGAGGCGGGTGGATCACGAGGTCAAGAGATCGAGACCATCCTGGTCAACATGGTGAAACCCCGTCTCTACTAAAAATACAAAAAATCAGCTGGGCATGGTGGCGCATGCCTGTAATCCCAGCTACTCAGGAGGCTGAGGCAGGAGAATTGCCTGAACCCAGGAGGCGGAGGTTGCGGTGAGCCGAGATCGCGCCATTGCACTCCAGCCTGGGCAACGAGACCGAAACTCCGTCTCAAAAAAAAAAAAAAAAGTTTGCTTAGCACAAGTACTTTTCATTCTACTGGGCATACACTAGACTTTAGCACAGAGCCAAGGCTATCTCTATAGAACCGTAACCCCCAGCCATCTAGCCATCTCAGGGGTTCCCCTCTGAATTAAGGGGAGGAAAAGGAACACGTTAGCCAGAGGCACTCAACAATTCTAAAAGGTGAGTATCCACATAAATTAGACAACCAGAAGATATCCAGAGAGTCAGAGGGAAGATATAATGTATTTTTCTAAAAAAAAAAAAATACAAAATGGTTGTGGGGTTACTCAAATCACAAAGATCTGAGCTACTGGTTTGTTGTTTTTATTTAGAAATTACAGGAGTTAGCGGAAGTGTTACCTGGGACCCATTTAGGACGTGAATATGCCTGGTAGGAATCTGAACCCAGCCTGACTTCCAGCAGTTCCTCCCTTTCCTGCCAAGACTTGTTAGTGCCACTCATTCTGTTCTGTGGACCCAGGCTGTACGCCAGAGCCTTCTTGCCTCAGCCCTGTGATTTAAATTTGCAGCAGAATCGCAGTACAGGTTAAGTGTGGTGCATAGTAGATCATAATATTTGGCCAAGTTGTGTTTCTAATACAGAATTAAGTCATCAGTTTAACAAGATTTGGAATTCATTTTCTGAATCTTTGCCATTCGTTATAGTATCAGTTTTCTCACAAGCCCTCTCTAGGCCAGAAACAGAGTCTTAGCATTTTTGTTTCCCGCACCGATGTCTGGCACATTAAGAACTCGTGAGAGGAGATTCTAAGAGGCGTATTTCTACTTGGCTCAATCTCACCCTGCGTTTCCTAATGTGAGTGCGCAGAGGTCGCTTTCCGCCACGAAGCGGCGCTAATCCACCACCCAGAACAGACGCACTAAGTTTTCCACAGGATTTGAAGTTTTGAACTTTTTACAAGTGTCAGAAAGGTTAATTCCCAAGTTTAGAGGAATGTTCCTAAGGCACGAGTGGTGAGTGTTCCAGGCAGGGGTGGGCTGCAGAAGGCGCGAGGGGTCGCTGGGCGCCCCTCCGACCTCTGGGGTCCTCCGTGCTGACTTGGGCTGGGGCAGCCGCAGAGGTGCGGGCGCGGGGGCGGGTGCCGGCGACCGGGGCGGGTGAGTGCGGAGGTGCGCGCTGCGCGTGGGATCAGCCTGGCGCGGACCGGTGGCTCCCAGGAGCTAGTTCCCTCCTCGCCCCCGCCCCCTCGCCGCGCGGGGCCAGCGCGGCCGCTCCTCCCCTGGGTGGGTCCCGGCTCCTTTTCTGGCAGGGTCTATTTGCATAGAGGAAACTGCCCAAAGTGGCCGCTGTGGAGGAGTTGGCGGCGGTGAGGGGGGGCGTGCGCCGCAATACGCGGCTACCCGGAGGCGAAGCCCCGCGCCCGGCGGACCTCGCGCCTCGGGCTGTCTCGCCTGTTCCTCACGCGCTCAACCTCAGCCCCAGCTCAGCATCGTCCCTTCGGAGAATCCACGCGCGACGAACGCGCCATGGGCCCAGGAGAGAGCGCTGGTGGCGGTGGCGACGCAGGGAAGGGCAACGCAGCGGGCGGCGGCCGCGGTGGGGGCCGCCCGGCGACGACGGCCGGGTCGCGGGCGGTGAGCGCGCTGTGCCTGCTGCTTTCCATGGGCTCGGCGGCCGCCTGCCTGCTGCTGGGCGTCCAGGCGGCCGCGCTGCAGGGCCGGGTGGCGGCGCTCGAGGAGGAGCGGGAGCTCCTGCGGCGCGCGGGGCCGCCCGGCTCCGGGGCCGCCTGGGCCGAGCCACACCTGGAGCGTCTGCTGCGAGAGGTGAGCGCCGGGGCGCGTATCGAGGGCGGACTCGGGGGTTGTGTCGGGCTGGGGGTGGCCGTGCGCTCGAGCCAGGGGCAGCGTGCCGGTCTCTAGGAGGAGGGTCGCCCGCCGGCTGCGTGCGCTCTGGGTCATCCCAGAGACGGGCGCGTCTGCGCCAAGGTGGAGGCTGGGGGTGCTGGCCCCAAGGGATTTTGCGGTCTCCGTTGCCGCCTCAGAGTCCCGTGCCAGGCAGTCAGCCGCAGGAAAGAGAAAGGAGAGACCAGTGACTTTGGAGTAACAGACCTAGAGTCAGTCTCCACGGGGTGTGCTCTCGGACACGTTGCTTCCCGTTGGCGGCCAGCGGCCAAGATAAAGATGAGGCTTGTGCGAGGTGTGTAGTGACTGTCACCAGTAGCAGCTACTGTTCCCAACTAACGCTGGTCACTTGGTGAGGTGGCTGTCACGGTGGAGGGAAGCCTCAGACAGGCCCGAGGGCTGGGCCTCGCGGTGCCCCGGTGTGTCTCCAGCAGCTCAGGCCCCAAGGCTGAGCCATCACCTGTGCATTGAGGCCTGGGGGATGGGGGTGGGGGGCGCCCACATGACTTGGTAGGATGAGGTGAAGGAGAAGAAATCCGGGGTAGAGGAGCTGGATTCTGGTTTCAGATGGTGCCATCTGGGATGTGGGCTCACAGGACATCCTGAGTTTCCCATCCCATAAATGGGAATCGCGACTTCCACAGCTTACTTGAAAGCTCATATGAGGCTCTGTGACACTTCTAAGGGATAAGATTGCTGCTGTGTGTCTTCAAAGTAAGGGCCACATTTGGGTCCTCAAAGCCCTCACCCAACATGTTGGCCAAAGCCTCCACCTTTTGTGTGGTAGTTCCCCTCCCCACAGAACTGGGACAGGCCTGGCGGGCTGGCCAGAGCCTCTTCTGGAGCCTTCCTCCTCCTCCTGGGATAGATGGCTGCCCCAGACCCCCAAGGCCACTGCCCAAGGGGGCATCCTTAATTGCTGTGTGAAAAGAGGCAGTGTTTCAAGGTAGGGGAGAGGGAGGACTGGCCTGTTCACCCTCAATTCCCTAGACTTTGCCCAGCTGGGATCTTTATTAATGTATCCAGCTGTGTTTCCAATGTTGAGTTCCTTTGGACTCAAGGAAAGTAGGAGAAGATGACTGTGTACCACACCTCTTGTTCACCCCACCTGTTTCTTAGTCACTTAAGCTAGTATTGCAGCTCTTCTAGCCGGGTTCTGGGTAAAATTGCTGCTTCATGAAATGATTTCCTATTTTCCCCTTGGAAGGGTCTGCAGACTTCAGAACTGTCTTTGAGCCCTGCTGGCATCTCCTTGCGATGGTTTTATAATTACTGCTCATTATCTTTTGGCAAATCCCTGGAGACCAGGGGGATGTTGCATTGATTTATGGAGGGCCAGTAAAGTTTCTACCTGTTACTGATACATCTGCGGCTGCTCTTTCTCATAGGAGGCCTCTCTTATTTGGTAAAAATAAACCGAAAGCCCTGATTGAGTAACTCAGAAATCCTAGTACAATCATTTTACAAGGAACTACAAATTGTGTCTATTTTAGGAGGGAGGGACATCCTGCGCAAGCAGCCACTGCTGGGAAGTGTTGCTTCTTAAGTCCTGAACTTCAGTGGGGAGAGACTGTGCAGTTGCTCTCCCAGGCTTCCTCTTCCACCCCGCTGGCACTGAATTTTACCTGGGTGAACTACAGTGCTTGAACAATGAGTTACTGGACAGAGCAGTGTTCTTTCTCTCTCTCTCTATTCTTGTTTAGAAAGGCAAAAGAAAAATCTAGAATCCAGGGAATCCTGGATTCTGGAGAATTTGCTGTGCCATTCACACATAGTACTACTCACTAATCGGAGCTCGGTATCTGAGGTGCGTGCTGTGCCTGGAGTGTAAACTGGCCAGATTTTCCCGCCAGTGGAGAGTCGGAGATGGTGCATTATGAATGCACTTGGGGTTTAACTTCTGGTTGTTTGGGTGCCCACTGTGAGACAGCTTCTCTCTCCCAGGGTACCAGTCTATTTCTGTTAGGAGCTACTCTTGAAAATTTCACTGGATGGGAAGTGTACATAGCCTGGCTGGTGACAGTGAGTTCCCTGGCTGGAAGGAGAGCGCTGTGGGAGGCATATATGGGGAGTCAATAATTGACTGTAATTAGATGTATAGATACTTTTTCAAGCCATTAGATATGAAGGCCAAATAAGTATTGAACTGAAAATCTTGTAAGGAAAGAACATTTGTACTTGAAGCTGTTTTTCAGTTCTGATTTGTTCTCAGTGAAGCCTCTTTTAAGCCAGTGCTGAAGTAGTTATGTATGTGAGTGTGCGGGCAGCTTGTCCTACCAACAAACTTGCTTTCAGAGAACCAGAGGCAGAAACCATGTCCAAATTAAAGAAAAGACATCCTTGCCAACCATACATGGCTTTAATGTCAGGGGGAAAAAAGCCAACAAAAGCCACTGTTAATATGGGACCCACTCTCTTTGTTCCCTTGGGAACAGAACTGTGAAGTAAGTTTTTCTGGACTGGCTGATGTGCCTGATAATGAAGATACAGAAGCTACAAAAAAGGAATATTCATGTTAACTGGTGATCATTAAAGACCCTTCCCACGGCACAAAAGGAAGAGATAAACAAGATTTCTGAGTAAGAGCCATGAACGAGCATATCTTCAGTACGATCTAAAAAAATTCATGCAAAAAATTCTAATACTTTCCTTTTAAAGTGCTTTAAATAGGCTGCCTAAGTAATCAATCCCCCATCTTACACCTATAGTTACAATGTTATAAAAGCTTAAAACTTTAGAATACATGGCCTCCATAATACAGTAAAAAATGGAATGCAAGGATTAAAGAAATATTTAGTTATATTCAGAAGAGACCACGCCAGCTTACAATGGATTTATTGTTGGCTGTTGGCCTTCCATTGTCCAGACCAATCAGTTTGAAAACAAGAAAAGCCTAGAGACTTGGGTAAAATTCACGCACTTTCCTTCTCTCTTACCAACTCTATATATTGGTTAAATACTGTCAACCCAGCGTCAAATGGAGATTTTTCAGCCTCCTTAGCAGTTTTTCTACTTGTCAGGCTGCTCTCTGCTGTCAGTTTTAATTAAGATGCCTATTTTTGAATCCCACAGCACAACTGGAGATGCAGTGTAAATCATAGCTACATTTGTTTCCTTGACATTTCCTGGCTCCAAAAAAAAAAAAAAAAAAAAAAAATTTCCTTTCAATGACTTCCTGGCATGCTCACTTTCTCTCTCCACTCTTTTTTTGTCCTCTTTTTTTTTTTTTTCTTGCTACAGTTTGGGAGAGCTTTATAATAATAGCAGCATGTTTAGAATAAGCCAAGGGTTGGGGCATTCCTTTCAAAGACATATTTTGTCATTTTGGATTGGACTTTCCCACATTGGCTTTGAAGATTTGAGGCATGGCCCCTGAGGCTGGGGAATCTGTAAGCTGAATGAATTTATACAGAGCAAAGCAGATGATGCCTGAAGTTTTCCATCAAACAGAAGAGAGTTTGAGGCCTGGTCCCACCATTTACCAGCTCTGTCATCCCACCTCTTCCACTTCCTCTCTTTTAATATTGTGGTCACAACTCCTATGTAGTTATGAGCAAATATGGTAACATACAGGAAAAGTACTGGATGGTAAATATGCTTTTGATGGCAGGTAACAGAATACCCAAGTGTCCTTACTTACCTGACGTTTTGAGAGAAGCCTGGAAGACGGTCAGCACATCATGGGTTTGTCAGTGACTTGGCCACAGCTGAGTCCCACTCAGTGTCTGCCATTCTCTTGTCCTTTCCTCATGATCTCAAGATGGCTGCTGCAGCTGGGAACCTATGTCTGTATCCTGGAGTAGCCTGGGTAGAAGGAAAGGGGGCAGGGAACAGAGCAGTCTTCTTGAGAGCTTGTCTCTTTAATTGCACTTCAGGGGGAAACTTTCCCGCCTTTCAGCAGACTTCCTTTGTAGCCACTAGCCAGAGCTAGGTCACAGGGTCACCATCACCCTGTCACTGGCAAGGGTAATGCGATTGCCATAGCAGGCTTTGGCTGATCTTGACTCATCCCCTGAGGCTGGGCATATTGCCACTGGATCAGAATTGAGGCTTTGGTAGGAAGGAATATTGGGCACGGCTACTGGGGATCAACCAACAGAGTTAGCCACTGCTGTGGAGCATTACTCCAACGTCAACCTGAGCCATGGAGTATTACGCCAATGTCATCCAGAGCCACGGAGTGTTACCCCAGCATCAACCAGGGCCACGGAGTGTTACCCCAGCATCATCCGGGGCTGTGGAGCGCTACCCCAGCGCCAACCAGGGCTGTGGAGTGCTACCCCAGCGTCAACCAGGGCTGTGGGATGTTACTCTCATATCAGTTGAGGCCATGGAGTGTTACCCTAGGATCAGCCAGGGCCATAGAGCATTACTCCAGTGTCAGCCGGGGCCATGAGTGTTACCCCAAGGTCAGCTGTGGAGTGTTACTCCAGTGCCTGCTGGGACCATGGAGTATTTATTCTGTCAGCCCAGAGGAGGATGGGGCAGAGTGGGGGTTCAGTCATCTACTGGCCCGCTTCAATTTTCGTAACTGGGCCTGCCTTCCACTTTGGTGTTTCCCAAGCACCACACTTGGGGAACATTCTTCAACCACAGAATTTCTGTCTCCCTTGGGGCTCTGCTGTCCAGCTTGCTCCCAGCCACAGCTGAAGGGAAGGTTGATGGGTTTGGGATTCTCCCTGGCACAGTCCCATTCTTTGCAGCCTTTAGCCTTTAACCCTTAAGCGGATGCTGTTCTGCCCCCGAAGTGAGTGACTAAGGGTGGCATTCTAGGACACTGCTTGCCAGCTTTCCCGTATCACAGCACTTGCAAAGAACGGTAACACTTCCCTTCACTGCAGGAAGGGAAGAAGACAATAGGCTGGAGGCGACCAGCCACTCCCCAGCCCCCAAGGACCAAGGCGGTCAGTCTACCCAGAGACTGCATATGGTGCACCTGCACCATTCGGCGTGCCTGGGAAGCTCTGCTACCTGCTCCTATCCTGCCTTTTCCTCAGCTCCTTGGCTTTCTTAGCAGCCATATCTGACTTTGGCCTCCAAATCCCCTTCCAGAGTGCATGCAGTTAGAGTTAGAGTCATGGTCGCCAGAGCAGGCTGTTCCCCCTTCCCTCACCAAGCAGCATCCCATTAGCTTCAGCCTTTCTGGACACCTTTGGATCCTTTTACCCTCAAATAGCAATGTGACACGACTCCAACTCTGTGCAGCTTCAGGAGGCTGGGGCATGGTGGCTCACACCTATTATCTCAGTGCTTTGGGAGGCCGAGGTGGGTGGATAACTTGAGCCCAGGAGTTCGAGACCAGCCTGGACGATGTAGTAAGACCTCGTCTCTCTCCCCCCACCCCCCCCGTGTGTGTGTGTATATATATATATTTATTTCTCTGTGTGTGTGTGTGTGTGTGTGTGTGTGTGCGTGCGTGCATGTGTGTGTGTGGCCAGGCTCGGTGGCTTACGCCTGTAGTCCCAGCACTTTAGGAGGCCAAGGTGGGCAGATCACCTGAGGTCAGGAGTTTGAGACCAGCCTGGCCAACATGGTGAAACCTCTTTTCTACTAAAAATACAAAAATTAGCCAGGCATGATGACACACACCTGTAATCCCAGCTACTTGGGAGGCTGAGGTAGGAGAATCACTTGAACCCGGAAGTTGGAGGTTGCAGTGAGCCAAGATCATGCCACCATACTCTGCCTGGGTGACACAGCACGTCTCCATCTCAAAAAAAAAAAAAAAAAAAGAAAGAAAGAAATTAGCTGGGCATGGTGGTGCAAACCTGTAGTCCCAGCTCCTCGAGAGACCAAGGTGTGAGGATTGCTTGAGCCCAGGTGTTTGAGGTTGCAGTGAGCCGTGATTGTGCCCCTGTACTCCAGCCTGGGTGACAGACTGAGGCTGTCTCAACAACAAATAAAAGGGAAGAAATGAAAACAAAACAAAACAAAAGTGGGGGTGTGGAGTTCATTGGCTCGGGTAATAGAGAAGTCCAGGTTATTGTCTGCTTAGGCACAGCTCGAGGTGCCTGGATTTTCTGTTTCTTCCTCTTGACTCCATATTTTTCAAGGATGCCCTCACTTTTCCCATAAAATACCAGGGAAGCTTCCAGCAGCTCCAGATTCACATCCTAGCGTTAGTTTCTGTTTCCCAACAGTCCCAGCAAAAATTCCCTAACTCCCTCTGATGGACTTGTGTAAAACACCTGCATTTATCAATACAGATAACCCACCCTGGTCACTGAGACCAGAGGAGCAGCCCCCCGATGGGCCAGGCTCAGGTGTGTCTGTGTGTGTGTTCACGTGTGTGGATGATCAACCGCCCTGGAGCTATAGGGACCAAGAAGTGAAAGATGGTCCCAAAGGACAATTTGGAGTGCTGTTACTAGAAGAAGGGGAGAGGACATGGGGCTGGTAAAACCAGTAGGTGACTATCCAAGGAATAGGGTGAGAGCCTTGGGCTCTAAGCTGGAGCCATGCTTTAGAGAAATTCCACCTCAATGGCATGAAACCCAACTAAAGGATTTTTGATCCAATGGGGTGGGCAGTGGGCACTTGTTCTGTAGAGGTTTATGTACATTGATAAATTTGGGTTTATCCGTGCCAGTATCAAAATCTGTGTTTCTCTGTATATAATGTGCTTACAGAATGTGAGCTTTCCAAGTTACTTCAAATCCTAAAAATTTTCCACAGCAGCCTCATGAGATGTACAGACAGAGGTTACTGCCATTGTTTTATGGAGGGAGAAATGTCACAGAGTGGGAGCCTTGACCTCTGCAGAGCACACAGGGCCAGGTCTGAGCTCCCTTAGGTTTGCAGGCCACCTTGGAAGATGGGAGTGAAAAGGACGAATGTCCGCAAACCCTGTGTGCAGGTTCGGCACTCAGCCTGGGACAGTACGTGTGTGCCCAGGTCAGGCCACCTGCTCCCAGGTCCCTGTTCCTCTGCCCACTTTCATCAGCTTCCTGGGAAATGTTCTCATGGGGAATGTTCTCAGAACATGTCTCTGGCCTAGTTGGTGAGCCTGGGGAGTACCCCAAGTCCTCGGGACTTGGAATGGTGAGGTGCGTGTAGCTTGAGGGTTGTCATGCCTTGCTTGGTGCTTTTGGAGGTGGCTTTTGGAGGGCTGACTCTGGAAGAGGAAAACACTGTCGGCTGGAGGGGAAGGCTGTAGATGAGGAGCCTGGAGGCCTCTCCAAGCCTCAGTTCTCTGGCTGTGAGGTGGTGCTGGCGCAGCCAGGGGTACACTGTGAGCCCTGTGCCCCACTGTCCTATGCTTTCAGGGCCTCACGAAGTGTGGGTGTGATCCTGCACCTTCAGAGGAGCCCTCTCTGCCCCACAGATTTCTGTGTTTCTCCCCTCTCTGGAAACAATTGAGTCCCTCGCTGGGGCAGTGGCGGATGTTGGGGAGATGGAGATCTTTCACAGTGCTCTCCTCCAGGCAGCTGCACATTGTACTCTTGCCCCTTGAAGTGCCCATTAGCACTCCAGCAGCAAACCTCTGAGCTGTGGCTGCCGCCTTTACCCAGGCTGTCAGGTTGGGCAAAGGCATGATGGCTTGCCCATCCTTCTCACTCCTCCTTTTTTTTTTTTTTTTGAGACAGGGTCTCGTTCTGTCTCACAGGCTGGAGTGCAGTGGCGCGATCACAGCTCACTGCAGCCTTGAACTCCTGGCCTCAAACAGTCTTCTTGCCTCAGTCTCCCAAAATGCTATGATTACAGATCTGAGCTACTGTACCTGTTCCCCCCACCCCTGCTTTTTTTTTTTTTTTTTAAATAACCAAGCTATATCTTGATTTAGCATGATGAATGTTACTGAATATAACTCATTGTCCTAAAACAAGGGCTATTTAATTTTTTGCATAATCCTTTCTCATCCATCCTGTGGGCAGATATTTGCTAACCTAATTTTAACCACAGAATGCATACCATTTATACCTTGCTTTTATGTATTTAAACTGTACATCAGACACATTTTTCCAGCTAATGCATCATCTTTAGGGTCATGTTTGATGATTGTATAGTATATCCCATCAAGAAAATCTTGTATATCCCATCAAGAAAATCTGCAACCTGCTATCAGCATGGCATACAGCCTTCCCCTATTTTTGTTAGCACAGATAATGGTACAATCAGTGGTTTTGAGGGGAAAGTTTCTTTATTCTGTTGTTCTTTGGGATGTGGAGTAACTGGATACAGAAGGGTGTCTTTTGGGCTCTTTCTTTTCTTCTTTTCTTTTCTTTTTTTTTGACAGAGTCTTGCTCTGTTGCCCAGGCTGGAGTACAGTGGCACGATCTCGGCTCACTACAACCCCCATCTTCCAGGTTCAAGTGATTCTCCTGCTTCAGCTTTCCGAATAGCTGGGATTATAGGTGCCCATCACCACACCCAGCTAATTTTGGTATTTTTAGTAGAGATGAGGTTTTACCATGTTGGCCAAACTGGTCTTGAACTTCTGAGCTCAGGTGATCCACCTGCCTTGGCCTCCCAAAGTGCCGGGATTACAGGCATGAGCTACCACGCCCAACCTTGTTTTAATTTTAGAACATCTGAGTTTGTCTGAGACAGGCTTCTCCTCCTGTGGTATTTGGAAGCTGTGGGACCATGATGAAATTGTCCTTTAAGTTTTATAATGGGCAACATGGATTCAATATATCTTTCAGTTGAATTTATCATTGTTGTTGAAAGCAAAAAGCAATTGATAAAGAAAGCTTTAAAATAAGCTATGGAAAAAATTCGAAGGTTTCATTTCAGAATTAGAACCTGTATTGATTTGGTGCGACAACCTTTCTTTATTATTATTATTATTTTTGAGATAGTGTCTTGCTCTGTCACCCAGGCAGGTGTGCAGTGGTGTGATGTCAGCTCACTGCAGCTTCAGCTCCTGGACTTGGGTGATCCTTCTGCCTGAGCCTCCCAAGTAGCTGGGACTACAGGTGAACACCACCACAGCTGGCTAATTTGTAAAGTTTTTGTCTCACTATGTTGGCCAGGCTGGTCTTTAACTGCTGGGCTCAAGCGACCCTCCCACCTCAGCCTTCCAAAGCGTTGAGATTATAGGCATGAGCCACCGCACCCAGCCAGAAACCGTTCCTGAGCAGCATTTAGTGGTGCCAGGCACTGCACTTGGTCCTCACTGTGATTTCTCATCATGTGAACGAATGTAATTCAGTTTGGGAAAGTTCTCCAGAGGCCACACACCACCTCCAGCTTTCTCCCTCATGCAGTTTTCATCATGGGTTGAATCAGGATTCATATTTAACTGCTGACATAGGCACTCAGAGAACATCCCTTCATCATGTCCAGAAACTTATTTCAGGACTAAGCACGAACCATTGGGAGAGAAACATAAGTTTGCAGATGTCCTCTGAAAGTCATATTGGTGTACTCCTAGAGGCCAGAGGAGAAACAACTGAGTGCCTCCCATGTGTGCCCTGGGCAGAGGATTCACATGTCCTCTAGTTTCTTTCTTTCTTTTTTTTGAGATGGACTCTTGCTCTGTCACCTAGGCTGGAGTGCAGTGGTGCGATCTCAGCTCACTGCAGCCCCCACCTCCTGGGTTCAAGCGATTCTCCTCCCTCAGCCTCCGGAGCAGCTGGGATTACAGGTGCTCGCCATCATTCCTGGCTAATTTTTGTATTTTTAGTAGAGATGGGGGTTTCACCATGTTGGCCGGACTGTTCTCTAACTCCTGATCTCAAGTGATTCACCTGCCTTGGCCTCCCAAAGTGCTGGAATTACCGGTGTGAACCACCGTGCCCGGACTCATGTCCTCTAGTTTCTTAACAGCTTCCTCTCTCTACAGCTGCTCTGCTGTGGGTGAGATGGGATCCAGCCTACCAGAGAGAGGCAGTGATTTGCCCCTGGTGGCAGTGGACACCTGCACCTAGGTGACTCAGTAACCTCATTCCTCATCCCCAGCCCTTTCCACAGCTTCATGGCAGACCTGGTGGAAACGATGATTTGGCTTTGGGCAGCAGCTCTTTCAGACATCTGTAAGTGATGGATGCTTGGAGTGGCAAGGAAGACTTCAGCCTCGAGGACACTCAGGTTCACATCCCAGCACTGCCATTTTCCAGCTGTGTGACCTTGGGTAAACGAATGTTTTTCCAAACCTCAGTTTGCCCATCTGTTAAACAGGGATTGTAGTACTTGTCTCACAAAGTTTCTGTGGGAATTAAACAAGGGGATGTGTACCAGGCACTCAGCATATCGTGCACACCCCGAACATGGCTGCTCTTATTAGAATTTTTTCTTTGACTGAATCTGGAAGGAATGTCTACATCTGTTTGCCAATCAGAGGAGGTCCCATGGTTACATGGCTGACCTTAAAACTCTTTTAACACCGGGTTTCTGCCATCCTGTTAAGACCATACAGAATCAAAAAAAGCTGTTAACACATGTCCAGCCTCTGAGTCAAAGAGCAGAGAATTGTGAGTTGGTTGTTGAAGAAATGCAAAGACTGAATTAGTTTCATGAGCCCATTTTTTTGGTTTATCATTTGAACAGACTGAGACTTTCCATTGATTTTAAAAAGTCATAATTATGACCAAAATAAAAAAATATTCATGAAAATAATTTTATAGATTTGTCATTGTGAAAGGGCATACAAACACCTAATCAATTAGTTAAGAAGGAAGTCTTGCGTCTCAAAAAAAAAAGTCTGTTTTTGTAATCATGAAATATGGCAGCAACATGGCCAAATGCTCATGGTTCACCCGGTGAGCTAGAGGCTTCACCCACATCTGCTTCCCGTCACATTGGTAAATGAGAAAAATCTATTCTCCTGATGTAGCCACGGAATTTGGGGTCAGGAAGGCGATGCTTGCAAATGGGTAATGGCAACTTCTAAAATGGAATTTTTTCCAACTTTGAGTTGTGAAACAAATCATAAAGCAATTAGAATGTATTTGAAAGGACAGTTTAAATAAAATCTACTCAACTTTGGGCCTCCTGGGAGGAATATCACACAAAAAATACAGGATCTGTTCATGGATTTAACTGTGCCTTTTGTGTGACGCATGGGCTGTTATCACTCACAGCATCTTGTTTTCAGACCAGGGTTGTGGTGCGGTCAAGAAGGGAAGATTCCCATGATGTCAAGGGGACTAGAGTGTGTGTGAGGGTGAGCTAGTGTGAGTGTGCAAGTGTGTGTGTGTCAGGAGTATGCATGCGTGGATGTGTGTGTACGTGGGTGTACGAGTGCACGTGTGTACATGCATGTGTGTGTTGTTTATGAGTGTATATGCATAAAAATATGCCTGTGTGTGTATGCAGGTGTGTGCATTAGTGTGTGTGCATGCATGTGGGTGTGTGCATTAGTGTGTGCATGCACGTGTGGGTGTGTGTGTGCATGCACATATGTGTGCGTGCTGTGTGGGCACTGTACAGGAATCTCACTTATGAAGTGAGAGTTTATAAGGTACCCACCTTATCGTCTCACTCTGGAAGTTATCCCGTCCAAGTTTCCCTGAAAGCCACCATAGCTGGGCCCTGACGGCTCATGCCGTGGGCTTTAGAATTGGGAGACCTGGGTCTGAGTCCAGAGCTGGGTCTGAGTCCAGAGCTGCCTCTGAACCCTTTGTCCCGGTGTCCTGGAACAAACTAGTTGAGTTTTCTGAACCTCGGCTTCCTCTTCTGGAAAAGGGCTGATAGAGTCCACCTCGTTCGGTCTTAGTGAGGACGGAGCAACGACCCTTTCGGGGCTGCCCTGCGGGGGCGCAGCACAGCCGGAGGCGCCCCCTTGGCACTCCAGTCTGTGGATCCCGGCCGGCGGGCGCCAGACCTCCGCCTCCAGTGCAGCCTCGGGGCAGCGCCGCCCCTCCCTACGCCCTCCCCACGCCTGCACGGGAGGCGACCTGGGCTCGGCTTTGGATCCGGCGAGCAGCGCGGCGCCGGCGCTCTGCCGGGCCAGCCCTGCGGGAATTTCCTACCCGCCGCCCCTGGTCCCCAGCGCAGCGCCGAGGGAGCGGCCCTTCCTGCAGAGGCTGGCGTCTGCCTCCCCAGTCCCGCCACTGCCCTGGGCCTCCGGCATCTGCCTGAGGAGTCCCCGCTGGGGTCTTTCTGTTGTCGTTCAGACCAGCGCTCCAGGCCCAGCGGGTCCCTGCTCTGCCGTCCGGGGGGCCCGCGGGTGGTCGGGAGCCCGGGGCGCGGCTCCGGGGCCCCTCGTCCGGGCGGGGCCTGGTTCCTCCCGACTCCTCTCCCTGAGGCTGGTGGTCCCACCGTGCAGGCCGCGTCTCCTCCTCTCGGGATGCCAGCCCTGTTGCATTAGGGCCCCGCAACGACCTGTTCCACCTCATCCGCCTCTTTAAAAGCCGCCTCCACTGGAAGCCGCATCCGGAGGCTTCGGGGTGAGGACTTCGCCACGTGAAGCGGGAACACGATTCAGCCACCGCCACCTCGGCGTGGCGCTGTATGGGGAAGCTCAGGCACTCCCCGAGGGACCCGCTGGGGCTTTCTGCAGGGCCTGGCGCGCAGGGCCTGGGGAGAAGACCGCGGCTGTGATGGGGAGAGGGCTCGAGGATCAGGAACATCCCGGGCCCTCCCCGACCCCGCGCCCGATCCCCACCCCTGCCCCCGCGCCTGCATTTCGTCTCTATGCCAGCCCAGCGTGGTGAACCCTGGAGGGCAGGTTCTGAGAAGCCATGTGTGTCTTTGAGAAATATTGATGAGAAATGTTGAATGGGAACGCCAGTGGGCTATTGGGCTGGAAGGCAAGACTCTTCCAGCCAGCAGGCTGTAGGGAACTGAACTTCGCTTGTATCAAATACACTTGCAAAATCACCTCCACGGCTGTAAGTTGGTGCTACCAGCATCGACTTGCTGCGTGAGGAGAAACAGAGTCTGAAGGGCAATTGAGGGACTGCCAAAAACACAGCGGCTTCGTGACCTTCCAGCCCCTCTGGGTGTCACTGTCCAGGCCAACATGGGATGGGTTTTTATCCATTGCTATTAGAGGAATCAGTGGATTGACCTGCTGGCTCGGAAGACTTGTGAAGTAGGTGTGGCTGCAGTCATATTCTGAACACCTGGTGTATGCGAGCTTCTCTGAGGACAGATTTGCCTGGCAAAACTTGGGGCAAGTGAAGGTGGGCCTGGTTCCCCCTTCTTTCCTGTCCTGAGCCCCTTCCCCTCACCCTCAACGCAATGGCCCTTGTGTTCTTGCCTTTCCCAGGAACCGTCCTGCGTTCCGTTTCTGCTCTCAACAGTAACCTCTCCACTCAAATAGTGAGGGCTGGGTGTCAGGTGCCTTGGCTATGGAAGGAGCACTGGATCTGCTCTGGGAAGACTTGCCTTTTAGTTCTGGCTCGGCTGCTGCCCATCTAGGTGGTCTAGATGAGCCATGGAACTGCTTGAGATTTATCTTCCAAAAAGATAAGTGATAATAATAGTAATACATTCTCTTCTGCGGAAGCTCCTCGTGAGGGTCAAATGAGGTAACACATGGGAGTGTGTTGTGAATGGCAGATTAACATGAAAAACAAGATGTTGTTAATAAGCAGCTGAATATGTGACTTTCCTTAGGAAATACTGCACTTTATTTTTTGTTTGTTTTTATTTTTATTTTTTTGAGGAGGAGTTTCACTCTTGTTACCCAGGCTGGAGTGCAATGGTGCGATCTCGGCTTACTGCAACCTCCGCCTCCTGGGTTCAAGCAATTCTCCTGCCTCAACCTCCCGAGTAGCTGGGACTACAGGTGTGTGCCACCACGCCCAGCTAATTTTTTTTTTGTATTTTTAGTAGAGACGGGGTTTCACCATGTTGACCAGGATGGTCTCGATCTCTTGACCTCGTGATCCACTCGCCTCAGGCTCCCAAAGTGCTGGGATTATAGGCGTGAGCCATCATGCCCGGCCAGGAAGGGTTGATTTTGAGGTTAGGAGGTCCTTACTAGCTGTTCAGTTATCCCTTAGTTTTGGAGCTGAGTTCATTCCCAGGATAGTAGTTAGGACCTGGGGGTTCCTATTTCCTAGAGGAGGACACTTTTCTTTTCATCATTGGTGGATATTTCTGCAGCACTCATAAGACAAGAAGTGGTGTTGAAAAAGGGTGGATCAAATGACCAGCCTGGCTCCCCTTGACCCTAAGAATGCAGGTACGGAGCTGTGTGGAGCTGTCCTATCCTTCTTCTGAAGGTAAAAAAGTGACTGACATGTGAAAGATACCAGGATGAAGATGGCTGGTTAATGACTGCTAAGAACTTGAAAGCAAATGAAGAGTTGTCCCAAATGAATGGGCTGGGAGGTGTTGATCGCACAAGTCGAATCCGGCCAGTGGCTGGATTCCTATTCAGCAGGAGTGCTGGAGAAGGGTCTCTGGTTTGAGGATATGTCAGGTGGATGGTGTCCTTACTCTCTCCAACTCAGAGATGCCAAGCTCCTGAATACCTTCAGTGTTTGGCATTCATTCGGTGGGAAGATTGTCTTATATTTATTGACCCTTCAAACCAATTGCAGCAAGAAACAGAATGCTGTATTTTTGACCCACCCTTTTGGAGTAAGCTTCTCTTTCAGAGTGTGTATATTTCCAGGGAGACAACTTATATTATCTGAGTGTCTCCTTGCAAGGACCATTTAAGCAGCTTCCAAATATTTCCTGGAAGCAACCTTTTCATTGGCATCTGTGCCACAGACAGCATTATTTGTGGAGTCATCCAGCTCCATGGGAAGTAGAATGCTTGGACAAATTGAGGTGCTGGCATGGTTTTCTTGCGGGATTCCACTGAGAATTTCCCTCCACATCCTGTGACTTACTTTTTTTCTTTTGTTCTTTCTCTTTAAAAAAAAAAATAGAGTTACAATTTACACACAATAAAATCACAGATTTTAAGTGTAGAATTAGATGGATATTGACAAATATATGCACCCATATCACTGACATCTCCAATAAGTACAGAATATGTGTAACACCTCAGAAAGTTCCCTATGCCCCTTTCTTGTCTCCACCCAGAGGTAACCACCATCTTGTTTTCTATTACCAATAGCTTAGTTTTGCCTGTTCTAGAACCTCATGTAAATAGAACCCTTGGGGGCCGGGCTTGGTGGCTCACGCCTGTAATCCTAGTACTTTGGGAGGCTGAAGTGAGTGGATCACTTGAGGTCAGGCGTTTTAGACCAGCCTGGCCAACATGGTGAAACCCTGTCTCTACTGAAAATACAAAAATTAGCTGGGTGTGGTGATGGGCACCTGTACTCTCATCTACTCGGGAAGCTGAGGCAGGAGAATTGCTTGAACAATGGGAGGCTGAAGTTGCAGTGAGCCGAGATCGCACCACTGCACTCCAGCCTGGGTGACAAGATGAGATTCTGTCTCAAAAAAAAAGAACTCTGTATTATGGTATGTCTTCTTTTATGTGGTTCTTTTACTTAAAATGGTGCTTTTGAGATTTATTCATGTATTTGCATGTGTCAACTCTTTCCTTTGTAATATTGAGTAGTATTTCATTATATGACTATATCACTATTCATTCTCTTGTTTATGAGCATTTGAGTTGTTTCTAGTATTCGGTTATTATTAATAAAGCTGCTGTGAGTACAAAATAGTTATACAAAATTATTTTTTGTACAAAATTATTTTACAAACATTACAAAATTATTGTACAAAAAATGATTTTAAAAATAATGAATGGGAATGCGAATGAGGATTACTGAGGAATCCTCATTGTTTGTAGACCGACCCTTTCAAAACATGTTCCTGTATTTCAGGACCAAGCAGGGACCCTTGAGGAAATGTGTTTGCTGACGTGATTTGGAAGAGTCACTCAGTGTGCCAATGGGAGTCACTGATTAAACCCACATTCCTTAGAGAAAAGCCAGGAAGCTCCTGCCAAGTGCCGTGGCTGGGCCAGACGCTCTCACAATTGGCCTTTGACATGACTCTGCCAGGGGCTTTACCTGGCACCGAAACCAGGTGAAACCTGAAGCTCAGTGTGATGCCTTCTGTCCCCAGGACACACACTTCACCACCCTGCCAAGCCTATGGAAGCCCTGCCTGGGATCTTTGTTGTTTGTCTTTCTTTTTTTTTTTTTTTTAAGTATAATTGATATACAGTGAACTCCACAAATTTAAAATGTACAACTTAATACATTTTGGCATCTGTGCACAACTATGAAACCTTCTCCACAATCTGGACAGGGAATGCATCCATCACCCTCCAGAGTCTTCTCCTGCCCCGTTCAATTCTCTCCCTTCCATCCCTCCCTGCCTGCCACCAAGGTGCCACTGATTTCTGTTAGTATTGATTACTTTTCATTTTCCGGATTTTTCTCTGGATGGAATAACACACTCTTTGTTAGTCTGGTTTCTTTCACTCAGCATAGTTATTGAGAGATACTTTGATATGTTTTTGTAGTGGTTATACAAATAACAGCTTTTCCACAATAGTTAATTCATTCTTTTTCATTACCGAGTATTAGTTTGCTATATGGATATACCACAATTTGTTTATCCATTCAGCTATTGATGGATGTTTGGATTGTTCCTGTATGGATTTATACTTTCATTTCTCTTGGATGTAAGTACCTTGAAGTGGACTAGCTGAACATATGATAGGTATATGATTAACTTTTTTTTTTTTAAGATGAAGTTTTACCCCTGTTGCCCAGGCTGGAGTGCAATGGTGCAATCTTGGGTCACTGCAACCTCCACCTCCCACGTTTAATTGAACCTCCTGACTCAGACACCAGAGTAGCTGTGATTACAGGCATGTACCACCATGCCCAGCTAATTTTGTATTTTTAGTAGAGATGGGCTTTCTCCATGTTGGTCAGGCTGGTCTCGAACTCTTGACCTCAACTGATCCACCCGCCTCAACCTCCCAAAGTGCTGGGATTGCAGGCGTGAGCCACCGCACCCAGCTGATTAATTTTTTAAGACACTGCCAAAGCCATTGCATATACCATATGATAGGTATATGATTAACTTTTTAATCATATATGTCACTCAAAGCCATTGAATCATTTCAGATTCCCACCAGCAGTGTAGGACAATTCCAGTTGCTCATATATATGTCATTTTTCTCTGACTGCTTTTATGATTTTCTCTTTATCACTGGTTTTAAGCAATCCGATTATGATCTATCTTGGTGTCGTTTTCTTGTTTTTTTTTGTGCTTGGATTTCATTGTGATTCTTAGATCTGTGTGTTTACAATTTTCACCAAGTTTGAAAACACTTTTTGACTATTCTTCAAAATTTTTTTTTTCTGTTTTGCTCTTTCTCTCACCTCTTCTTTGGTGACTCCAATTACACATATGTTGACTGCTTGAAGTCCCACAGTTCACTAGCTCTCTTCTTTGTCTTTTCCTTTTAAAAATAATTCTTTCAGCCGGGTGCGGTGGCTCAAGCCTGTAATCCCAGCACTTTGGGAGGCCGAGGCGGGTGGATCACGAGGTCAAGAGATCGAGACCATCCTGGTCAACATGGTGAAACCCCGTCTCTACTAAAAATACAAAACATTAGCTGGGTATGGTGGCGCGTGCCTGTAATCCCAGCTACTGAGGAGGTTGAGGCAGGAGAATTGCCTGAACCCAGGAGGCGGAGGTTGCGGTGAGCCGAGATCGCGCCATTGCACTCCCGCCTGGGTAACAAGAGTGAAACTCCGTCTCAAAAAATAAATAAATAAATAAATAAATAATAATTATTTCTCTGTATGTTCATTTTAGACAGTTTCTATTGCTGTCTTCAAGTTTACAATCTTTTCTTTGGCAACGTCTCATCTGCCATTAATCCCTTCCACCATATTTTTCATCTCGGACATGGTAGTTTTCACTTCTGGAATCTCAGTTTAGGTCTTTTAAATACTTTGTTGTCTCTACTTAGCTTGTTTTGCATATGCGTTACAGTTATAATAATTATTTTTAATGTCTTTGTGTGCTAATTCTAACCTCTGTGGCAGTTGTGGGCCAGTTTCAATTAATTGACTTTTCTGTTTGTTATAGGGCCTATTTTCCTGCTGGTAACTTCTTATCTTTTGCCAGACATGATGAATTTTACCTCACAAGACGCTGAATATTTTTGTGTTTGTATATATATTCCTGGGCTTTGTGATGCCACAATTAAGTTACTTGGAAATAGTTTAATCCTTTAGGGTCTTGTTGTTAGGATCTGTTAGGTAGGACTAGAGCAGTGTTTAACCTGGGCGCTAGGGCTAATTACTCCCTACCAGCAAGGCAGGGCCCGTCTTGGTGCTCCCCTCAGTATTTTATTTTGTTTGTTTATTTATTTATTTTGAGACTGAGTCTCACTCTGATCACTCTGTCACCCAGGCTGGAGTGCAGTGAGATCTCGGCTCACTGCAACCTCTGCCTCCTGGGTTCAAGTGATTCTCCTGCCTCAGCCTCCCAAATAGCTAGGATTACAGGTGTGCGCCACGACACCTGGCTAATTTTTGTATTTTTAGTAGAGATGGGGTGTCATCGTGTTGGTCAGGCTGGTCTCGAACTCCTGACTTCAAGTGATCCGCCTGGCTTGGCCTCCCAAAGTGCTGGGTTTACAGATGTGAGCCACTGTGCCAGGCCTCTTCTCAGTACTTTCTCAGTGCATTATGAGGTTTACTTGGCTGGCTGGTGGGAATGAGCATTCTCCCGGCCCCTGTGTGAATGCTGTCTGCAGTGCCCTGGAATCCTTTTGAGTGGTTCTTTCCTTGACCTCAGGAGTTTCCTTGCCCACAGGGGCTGATTAACCCTCTGCCTCCTACTCGAAGGGAATTCTAAGCAGATTTTTATCATCTTTCCAGTCCTCTGCTCTGCACACTCTGACTGCCTTGGTGTCCCTTGGCTCCAAGCCCCATGTCTTCAATTCTGGTGGCTGCCAGGCATCACCCATGCACCCCTCCATGTGCTCAGCCTGGTCACTCCCCGGGTGGGAAGCCGGAGCAGTTGCTGCCTGTCTTAAAGATGACTGTCCTTGCCTGCCTGGCCCTAGTGTCTTCAAAATTACTGTTTTATATGTAGGAATACATTTGTGGGTTTTGCTGTTGATGTTGTTTAGGTGGAAGGGCAAAGCTAGTCTTTGTCACTCTATCTTGCCTGGAAGTGTAAATTCATGATGCGATATTTTTAAAATGTGGGGGTGATGTTAGATTTGTAGAAAAACATACTGTATATATGTACATAAGTATAGTACCTTTGGCAAAAGTAAGAAATTAGGTCAGCCACAGTGGCTCACGCCTGTAATCCCAGCACTTTGGGAGGCTGAGGCAGGCAGATCGCTTGAGCCCAGGAGTTTGAGACCATCCTGGACAATATGATGAAATCTGGTCTCTACAAAAGATACAAAAATTAGCCTGACTTGGTACACCTGTAGTCCCAACTTTTTGGGAGGCTGAGGCAGGAGGATGACTTGAACCCAGGAGGTTGAGGCTGCAGTGAGCCATGATGGTACCATTACACTGCAGCCTGAGTGACAGAGCAAGACCCTGTCTCAAAAGAAAAGAAAAAGAAATTAACTACCATACTGTGACAGACAGAGTTCTAAGATGGTCTCCAAGATTCCTGCTCCTTGGTGAACACACTTTTTACAATTCCCTCCCCTGCAGTGCAGGCAGAACCTGGGGGTATCATGGGCTATCCTCCTATGATTAAGTTACTAATGAATCAGTTGACTTTGAGTTAGTAAAAAAGGAGAATATTCAGTGGGCCTGACTTAACCAGGTGAGCCCTTCAAAGGAACTGGGCCCCTCCTGAAGTCAGGGATGCGCAGCATTAAGGGGTGTGGAGGGGCTGCATGGTGGGGAACTTTGAACTGCCTCTGGGAACTGAAAGCCTCTGGCCAACAGCCTGCAAGAGAATGGGGCCTTCCTGCTAAACCACGAGGAACCACATGAGCTTGAGAGAGGACTCCGAACTCCAGGAAGAAACCCCCAGCTGACTCATTGATTTCAGCCTGTGAGACCCTGAGCAGAGACCAGCTGCAGTTATGCCCAGCCTCTGACCACAGAAACTGTAATATAGTAAATGTGTATTTAAACTGCTAACTTTGTGGCATTTGTTAATACAGCAATAGAAAACTAATACAATTACTGTTAACTAAAGAGGATCAGATCAAATACATTAGTAACAATAGTCTACTTTTACTGTAGCAAAATCTCAATAAGGACTAATGTGAAGACCAGCACAAGATCGTAGGAACACTTCCACCAGCACACTCACATTGCATCTTGGTTGCAGATCATTAGAATCCTGATCAGCAATGCATCTGTTATGTGAGAAAATATTCAGAAATCCTATATCTGATTAAGATGTAGTATACAGAATCTGTAAAGAGCTCCTACAGTTCAACAACAGAACTACACACACCCCAATTTTAACGTGGGCAAAGGACTTGAACAGAATTTCTTCAAACAGGATATACAGATGGCCAACAAACAAACACATGAAAAGCATCTCGACATCAGTCATCATTAGGGACATGTAAATCAAAACCACAATGATATACCATTTCACATCCACTAGGATCTTTTGGCAAAGATGTGGAGAAATTGGAACTGTCATATGTTGCTGATGGCAATGTAAAATGGTTCAGCCACTGTGGAAAACAGTTTGGTGGGATCCTCAAAAAATTAAATTACCATATGACCCAGCAATTCCACTCCCAGCTTTATACCCCAAAGAATTGAAAACAGATACTCAAATAAAAGTAGACTCATGTTCACGGCAGCACTATACACAAGAGCCAAAAGGTGGAAGGTGCCCAGATGTTCATCAATGAATGGATAAGCAAATGATAGTATAGACACAATGCAATATTATTCAGCCATAAAAAGGAATGAATGATCCATGCCAATGTGGATGAGTCTCAGACACATCATGCTGAGTGAAAGGGACCAGACAAAGGGAAAGGAAATCACAGGTGGTGTGCTTCTGCTTATGTGAAATATACAGAATAGGTAAATCCACAGAAACAGCAGACTGGTGGTTGCGGGGGCTGCGGTTAGGGAGGAAAGGGTACAGGAGTTCCTTTTGGGGTGATGCCAGTGTTTTGAAAGTAGATAGAGGGAGTGAGTGTATAACAGTGTGAATCTACTTAATGCCACTGAATTGTTGACTTTAAAATGGCTAATTTTATATTAATGGTTATGTGAATTTCATTTCAATTAAAAAATACATCTGTTCTAAAAAATAACAAGGCTGTGTCTTAGTTGGTGGTAAATGACTTTGTGATCTTTGTGATTCTGCTTTTTTTTTTTTTTTTTTGAGACAGAGTCTCACTCTGTTGCCCAGGCTAGAGTAGAGTGAGGTGGTGCAATCTCAGCTCACTGCAACCTCTGCCTCCAGGGTTCAAGCGATTCTGCCTCAGCCCCCCGAGTTGCTAGGACTATAGGCATGTGCCACCACACCCGACTAATTTTTATATTTTTAGTAGACATGGAGTTTCACCATGTTGGCCAGGCTGGTCTCAAATTTCTGACCTTGTGATCCACCTGCCTCAGCCTCCCAAAGTGCTGGGATTATAGGTGTGAGCCACCAAGTCGGGACCCTTTTTTAAAAAAAAACAAAACAACAACAAAACTAAACTACACCTTATTCAGATTTCACCCATTTCTTCCTCTAATGTCCTTTTCCTATTCCAGGGTCCATCTAGGACACACGTTGCATTTATTGTGCTGTCTCCTTAGTCTCTTCTGATCTATGACCATTTCTCAGTCTTCTCTTGCTTTGCATGGCCTTGACGGTTTTGAGACATAGTGAGCAGGTGTTTTGTGGAATGTTCCAAAGTCTGGGATAGTCTAATACTTCTCATGAGCAGCATTTGGTAAGCATACCACTGAGGTGGATTGCCATGTTCATAGCATCCTCTCAGAGGGCCCGTGGGGCCAGCATGAGGTATCCCTGTGACATTCATTTTGATCACTTGGTTAAGGGAAGGGAAATCTGCCACATTTCTCCATTATGAAGTTACTGTTTAAGTCTAGCCCACATTAAGGAGAGGGGAAGTTAGCTTCACCTCTGGGAAGGGAGAAGTGTTTACATATATTAATTGGGATTCTGTAAGAAAGTTTTGTGTCCTCTCCATTTATTTATTCAATCATTTATATCACTATAGACTCAAGAATATTTAACATAGTCTTTGGGTTATAAAGACTACATTATTTATTTTGCTGCTTAAATTGTTCTAGCTTTGGCCATTCTGAGCTCTTTCAGGTTGGTTCTTTGGTTTTTTGTTTGTTTGTTTGTTTTTGGCGATGAAGTCTTGCTCTGCTGCCTAGGCTGGAGTGCAGTGGCGTGATCTCTGCTCACTGCAACCTTCATCTCCTGGGTTCAAGCAATTCTTGTGCCTCACTCTCCCAAGTAGCTGGGATAACAGGCGTGCTCCACCATGCCCAGCTAATTTTTTTTTTTTTGAGACGGAGTTTTGCTTTTGTTGCCCAGGCTGGAGTGCAGTGGCATGATCTCAGCTCACTACAACCTACACCACCTGGTCAAGTGATTCTCCTACCTCAGCCTCCCAAGTAGCTGGGATTACAGGCATGCACCACTGTGCCTGGCTAATTTTTTATTTCTTTTGCAGAGATGGGGTTTCTCCATGTTGGTCAGGCTGGTCTCGAACTCCTGACTTCAGGCGATCTGCCCACCTTGGCCTCCCAAGTGCTGGGATTACAGGCATGAGCCACTGTGTCCGGCCTAATTTTTGTATTTTTAATAGAGACAGGGTTTCACCATGTTGGCCAGGCTGGTCTTGAACTCCTGACCTCAAGTAATTTGCCCTCTCAGCCTCCCAAAGTGCTGGGATTACAGGCGTGAGCTACTGAGCCCAGCCTTTCAGGTTGGTTTTTATGTTTATTTGACAAGTGCCCCTGACCCCAGCCCCTTTGTAAAACACATCTTTACTTTCTGGCACTGTAAGACTCCAGGCTCCTCTTGTGTTTTTTTTCTGCTTTGGCCCTAGAATTGTTCATTTCTCCAAGAAGCCCTGATTCCTTTTAGTGGAGAATGATAGAGACCAAGATCTGGGTACTGTGTGTGCTTGTTACTACGAGGGTATGACTGTAGACCTTCCCTGCAGATGGAGGGTATATAGTAAACATGTATATTAACCCCTCTATATGCACATATCTGTGATTGTATGTATCTATATGTATCTATCTGTATACAGAACATGAACATGACCTCATAGTGATGTCTCTGATTCTGATTCAGCACTATAGGGTTCATTGTAGCTTTCCTCCTTTGCTTATTTGTAACTTCTTTCTTGGATGGTGAGAAACCTGGCTTTCATTACACATAGTTTACTTATGTGTTCAACCCTAATGTGTATATAAAGTAGTTTCAAAATTTTTAACCTGAATCCCTGTGAGAAACAACTTTACCTCCTAGTGTACAGTGTTTACATCAGATTCCTTTTGTTTTCAGCCTTAGAGTTTTTTCTTTTTTTTTTTCTCAGACAGAGTCTCACTCTATCACCCAGGCTGGAGTGCAGTGGTGCAATCTTGGCTCACTGCAACCTCTGCCTCCTAGGTTCAAGTGATGTTCATGCCTCAGCCTCCGAAGTAGCTGGGATTACAGGTGCACACCACCACATCAGGCTAATTTTTGTGTTTTTAGTAGAGATGGGGGTTCACCATGTTGGTCAGGCTGGTCTTGAACTCCTGACCTCTGGTGATCCTCTCACCTCCACCTCCCAAAGTGCTGGGATTACAGGCGTGAGCGACCACACCTGGCCAGCCTTAGAGTTTTCAATGAAAACACCATTTTGCAACTACTTAGCTCAGCTACACTTTTCCCCAACCTTCAGCGAGGTTATGTCATACAGTTTTAATATAGTTAGATTTGTTATTCTAGCCTGGGTTTCTCCAGCATCCTGATTTTTGGTGTGTAATTGGTATCCATTACAGTTCACTCCGGGAAGGACAGTCCTGTGGTTTTTGACAAATGCATAATCATGTGTCTACCACCCCAGGACCACACAGAACAATTCTGTCACCCTTAATCTCCGTGCTGCCCTTGAAGTTAATTCCTGTCAGTCTCCCAGCCGTTTGCAAACACTGTACTGGTTTCTCTCCGAGTCATGTATTGCTTGGCTTCTGATAGCAACTTTATATTTTATTTTTTTGAAACGGAGTTTTGCTCTCGTTGCCCAGGCTGGAGTGCAATGGCACAATCTCACTCACTGCAACCTCTGCTTCCTGGGTTCAAGAGATTCTCCTGCCTCAGCCTCCTCAGTAGTTCTGGCTCTAGGCATGTGCCACTATACCCGGCTAATTTTTTTTTTTTTTTTTAGTATAAACGGGGTTTCACCATTTTGGCCAGGACAGTCACAAACTCCTGACCTCAGGTGCTCTTCCCACCTTGGCCTCCCGAAGTGCTGAGATTAGGTGTGAGCCACCACACCTGGTCCCAAAGGCAACTTTAAAAATGTTTTTGTAGATATGAACATTACTCATGAGCAGAGGTTGCCATGCCTTGTGATCGGTGTCAGTTGCTACCAGGATTTAAGTCTAGCCCTGACATTTCTCTTTCTGTCTCAGTTTCCCCATGTGTAAATGGATATAATAAGAATCCCATCCTCATGGGGGTATCAGGAGGAATAGATATAGCAATTGGTGCAGTGCCTGGCCCATAGTAAGTAATCAAGTCTTGATAATAATACTTTAGTTGTATTTATCATTATCATCATTGTGGTGAGATATCAAAAGAGAACGTTTAAAGGGGTCAGGAAAGGGAGTCTCCTCTGGTTGCTGGTGGTGGTGAGAAGGCCTGAACTGGCTCTTTGTAAGCAGGTAGAGGGAGGGCAGAGAAGCTGTGCCTGTGGTCAGCATTTGGTTCTTGGCAAGCCTATCCTCTGGTGTTTGTGGTGTGCGTATTCACAGGATGGATCCTGGAGCTGGAATCCGTCACTCCAAAATTGCCCTCAGCAGGGAGACTTCATTGTTTCTTCTACTTTCAGGTTTTTTTTTGTTTGTTTTTCACTGAGAAGATGATATTACAACAACCCAGAAAGAAGTAAATCACCATTATTCCAACACCCACCTGGGTTGTTTTGTTAGTTGCTGTTCCCCCATGTCTGCGTTTTGACATCGATGTAGACGTTTTATTTATTGTAGCATAAGCATTTTTCCTTGTTGCTACACAGTCTTCATAATGCTATTTCCTGATGTGACGGTTTCATCAAGGGATGCCACATCTCTCACTAAACCATTCCCACTGCTTTGCAGTGCAACTTCTTCATGAATATCGTGTTTTGCTTCTGCTGATTTATTTCCTTAGGATACACTCCCCAGAGTAGGAATTTTTAGTCAAAGGATAGAAATGTCTTATTTACAGCATTTTACAGGAATAAGTCATTGCATCTTACTTTTGTATGTTAATCTGTATTTCCTCAGAACAAAACCACTTGAGGATGCAGTACATCTGGTGAAGTGTTCAGGACTCGTGCTCCAACAGACCATTCATAAACGTATCCTCTGACCACGTCCTGAATGCTTTTTTGAAAACCAGGATTTCCCTGAGCTCTTGCCACCCTTCCCCCAGACTTCAAGTTCTCCTTCCCAGTACTTCTAGAAGGGAACTCGCCCAAAGTCTCTGGTCTTTTCTCAGAAACTCATCCTTTATTTACTTTTAGAGTCAGGACTTGTTTGCATATGTAAAACCAGGACCATATTGTTTGCAGATGCTGGGGGTGCTGCCAGATAATTGAATGCTTTTAAGTCATTTTTACAAACCTGGACACAAAGGGATATTTTCTTAGGATTAAAAAAAAAGAACATGAAGTAAAGGATTGTGAGATTGGGTTTCTAATTCAAACATTTCACTTTGTATTCATAGGAGTCAGGCCACAGAAAGTGAGGGGCCTGGAGATGGGGGTGGGAGGGGTCCAGGAGAGAAAACTTTGCAGATCTAGAAAAACAAAAGCACTAGAGGAGTTAGGATAGATGGCAAAAGAAAAGCAATCCCAGTAACCTATCATCCCGTCTGCCAGCATTAACAGTCCATTTTTTTTTTCCATCAATAGTTTACCACCTAGCTTTTTATTTTAAGGTGAGAGGAGCTTAAAAGTAATTGTGTTTCCTATCAATAGTTGACAGAGTCCTCCCCCTTCGGGAGAGAGGTTCAGATGTGATAGCAGTAGCCCTAGTGTGACAGCAGTTGTTAAAGGCGAATTGTTTTTGGCATGAAATGCTTTTGTTTAAAAAATGAAATTAGTGTGGAAGACCTTTCTGTCCTGTCTAGCACTGATAAAAACAGATGAGAGCTACTTACACAGATTGACAGGCTTAAACTAAAATGTTGGGTTTCTTCTCCAAGTAGATTTTGAAATATGCTTTAATATCTGCAAATACAATGGGGAAAAGAGTAAGTTCTGGCTGGGTGTGGTGACTTATGCCTGTAATCCCAGCACTTTGGGAGGCTGAGGCAAGAGGATCATTTGAGCACAGGAGTTTAGGACCAGCCTGGGTTAACATAGTGAGACCCCCATCTCTACCAAAAAATTAAAAACTAACTGGGTGTGGTGGTGTGTGCCTGTATTCCCAGCTACTCAGGAGGCTGAACATGGGAGGATTGCTTGAGCCTGAGAGGTGGAGGCTACAGTAGGCAGAGATTGGCGCTACTGCGCTCCAGCCTGGATGACAGAGTGAGACCCCGTCTCAAAAAAAAAAAAAAAAAAAAAAAAAAAGAGTGAGTTCTGAGGTCCAGCTCAAGCCTACAGCTTCTGCAGGGGCCCCACATTCAACTGGGACCAGTGTGGCCACTGTGCTCCACTCTGTGCAGAAGCTTCAAGCCCTCATGGACTCCAGCCCTGCTGGAAGTGGAGATGAGTAGCGGCGGTGTCTGCTGCTCCTGGGTGGAACAGCTCTCACCCACAGGCTGCAGGGGGCCTCTGGAGGCTGGGGGCTGGCCCAGGCTGCTCACAAGGTCACCGTGGGATAGCTGGGTGGCTCCAGTCGAGAGCAGGAGTGAGTGGCAGTTCCAGTCCCTGGGGGTAGCTGAGAGCCTGGCATCCAGACGCCTCGCCAGGTTCCAATTTATAGGGCAAGCCAAGAACCTGTAGAACCAGGGCTGGGGAGTGCAGTGATGATGGAGAAGTAAGTGCACCTAAACGTGCCCCCTGGAGCACCCTCTGGCTGCCCTGGTATTGCTGTCATCACGGTAACCTCTCCTGTTTTAGGATCAGCTTAGCCCTCTGTGCCTCTTGTTGCCCATGTGTAAAATGAGGATGAAGTGGGAGGTGGAGTGGAACTCTGAAGTGCCTTTCTGGTGGCTGGAGGTGCCCTGGTGAAGTCTGGTCCTGGGCTGTTCCAGCCAGAGTCAGACAGGGCCTGTCTGGGGTCATGTCCTCTGCGCAAATTCCAGGCTTGGTGGTCAAGAGTTCAAGACCAAGGGGTGCCCTTCTCCCCTCCTCTAAAGCAGTGCGTAAAAATTACCATTTAATGTTTGAACATGAAGCCCTCATTCTGATTGTAGCTCTACACTGTTCACTCAGGTGAACAAATTTTCTTTTCCAAGCCTGCGTTCCTCATCTGTGAGGCAGGGACCATTTGCTCTGGCCTCAGGGCTGCCTGTAGGGTTCCATAGGACCACGAGTGTGCCAGAGCTGTCCCTTCGAATTAGCATTGTAGGGGAGCTGTGCCTTTTGACCCTCTTTCTGTGGTAATTCTTTTCCTTTCACCCAAATCTAGCACAGGGCTGGGCATGTGTAGGGATTCTTGTTAAATTTTACTGAACCAAATTTTCTAGACCAAGGATCCCCACTGGGAAGAAGAAAGAAAAATGAAAAACAAAGAACAAAAAAAAAAAGAAAAATGTTTTCATCAGGGTGATTCAGTCCAGGCCATCAGGTCTCAGGCCCATGGGGTGAGAGGGGCTGCAGCCATGGGGTTTCAGGACTTCCCAGGTGTGAACGGGATGGCCTTGCACGTGCAGAAAGCTGCCTGGAGGACTAACTTTGATCTGCCCTCCCAGGCCTCCCTTGGCCCCAGCCTCCCTCCCTTGAAGGCTGGTGGTCACTGTGGCTTTTTCTTGACTTGCAGGGTGCGGTTTCTGTCGTTGTTGTTTTTCTTTTTTTTTGAAATGGAGTCTCACTCTGTTGCCCAGGCTGTGGTGCAATGGCACGATCTCAGCTCGCTGCAACCTCCACCTCCCAGGTTCAAGCAATTCTTCTGCCTCAGCCTCCTGAGTAGCTGGGACTACGGGCTGTGCCACCATGCCCAGCTAATTTTTGTAATTTTAGTAGACATGGGGTTTCACCATATTGGCTAGGCTGGTCTTGAACTCCAGACGTCATGATCCACCTGCCTCAGACTCCCAATGTGATGGAATTACAGGCATGAGCCACTATTCCTGGCCCCTGTCGTTTTTAACTCTTGGTATTATATTTCAAAATGCTGGGCCGGGTGCGTTGGCTCACGCCACACTTTGGGAGGCCAAGGTAGGTGGATCACTTGAGGTCGGGAGTTCAAGACCAGCCTGACCAACATGGTAAAACTTCATCTCTACTAAAAATACAAAATTAGCGGGGTGTGGTGGCGGGTGCCTGTAATCCCAGCTATTCAGGAGGCTGAGGCAGGAGAGTCGCTTGAATCTGGGAGGTGGAGGTTGCACTCCAGCCTGGGTGACAGAGCAAGACTGTCTCAAAAAAAAAAAAAAATTAGAAAAGAAAAAGAAAATGCGGTAACAAAGCAGAAACCTGCCACCTTCTTTTCAGGGACTCACCAGTAACTGTTTCGTGTTTTTGTTTGTTTTTCCTCATTCTAAAATTCCCTATAGAATGTAACGATCTTTTGAGAAATGGCTTGGAAGACACCCCCAGCACTGTAGATGGTTTGCCTACATTTGTTTTTGCTGATGTTTCCACTTTTACCCCTCTCTGTTCTGAAACTCATTCTCTCTGTTCTTTTTTTTTCTTTCTTTTTCTTTCCGGTTCAGAAGTTGGATGGACTAGTGAAGCTCCGGACTGCTCGGGAAGCCCCATCTGAATGTGTCTGCCCCCCAGGTAAGTGGAGGTTGAGCTCCCTTCTGCCTCCTGACTTGCGCCATTTGCTTGGGATTGCTGAGAACAGCATGGTCCAGAAGATTGACTGGGGTCAGGCTGTCGTATTCGTGCACTGTCCTAAGGCCTTTCTTCCCACGCTGTCCCTGGCAGGCTCTTTGGTCACTTTCCAGCAAAGTAAACTGACTCAGCTTGCTGGGTGGTATTGGTGGAGGAGCTTAGATATTGTTAGAGATGACTTAGCTGCTTAAAGACTTAGATGGCAGGGGCCGGGTGTCGTGGCTCACGCCTGTAATCCCAGCATTTTGGGAGGCTGAGGCGGGCGGATCACAAGGTCAGGAGTTCAAGACCAGCCTGGCCAACATGGTGAAACCCTGTCTCTACTAAAAATAGAAAAGTTAGCCAGGCGTGGTGGTGGGCACCTGTAGTCCTAGCTACTCAGGAGGCTGAGGCAGGAGAATTGCTTGAACCTGGGAAGCGGAGGTTGCAGTGAGCCGAGATCGCTCCATTGCACTCCAGCCTGGGTGACAGAGCGAGACTCTGTCTCAAAAAAAAAAAATAAAGTTAGCTGGGTGTGGTGCACACCTGTTAATCTCAGCTACTAGGAAGGCTGAGGCAGGAGAATGGCTTGAACCCAGGAGGCAAAGGTTGCAGTGAGCCGAGATCATGCTGCTGCAGTATAGCCTGGGTGACAGAGCAAGACTTGGTCTCAAAAAGAAAAGAAAAAGAAAAGACTTAAGACTGTAGGGAAGTAGCAGCTGGCCCATTTCGAAGATGGAGAAATGGGTGTGAACTGATGGGATGTGAACTGACAGGAGACGACAGTCTGGAGTCCCAGTCGCCCGGCCGCACCAGTGTTGCGATCAGAGCGCTATGTCAAACATGCGGAAGGCAGATAAATAATCTGGTGGACGTGGGCTTCTTGTTTTCATTTCTTTCGGTGGAGGCAGAGGAAGGAAACAGGAAACGAGGTCTGAATTATTCAAATTATCATGGACTTTCTTTGGTTTTGCTGGTGTAGACCAAGATGGCTGTGAATAAAACCGGAAATTGTTGCCTCCTAATCCATGTGGCTCAACTCCAGGCTTATAACAGGTTTCCTGGCTGTCCTCAGCAGGGCTTTGTACAGGCCATGACCCAGTGTGTGATCTCTAATGCTGGTGTTTTCAGGGTTGGAATGACCCTGCCTTAGGATGGTGTCTAATACCAGTGAATGAGTGGAAAATTGTGATGTATCTCCGACTTCTCAACGTGTAGAAAGGTGACATTTGTTATTGGTCCTGAGAACACGGGAGCTGCACAGTGTACCTTGTCCTCACTGTCATTCTTTCCATTAGCCAAGTGGTCCAGAAACCAAACTCACTGATAACATCCCAGGGTTGGGAGATGCCCCCAGGATTTCTGCAAAGGTGGATCTCATGGTATAAAAATTCTGTCTCCAAGGGCTGAGTGGGAGAAGATTTTTATGGTTGAGCTTGAGCTAGCCTTTATAGGACCCCTGAAGTTTTAATAAGAGAAAGAGGATTTGACACGGGAATGACTCCATTCACAGATCAGTAAGTCAGAAATTGCAATTAAATGGGAGAAAAAAATCACATCCACAAATGGATTTTTGCTTGATCTGTAAAATGGGAACTATTCTTCTTTTTCTTCCCCCTCTTTCTTTCTGAGTGTTGTTTGGATGCATACCTGTATGTGTTCTTTGAACTGGAGTCACACCCCATTTGTGAGATACCCAATCAGTTTAGTGGGTTGCTGTCAGCAACCACTAGTGTGAAATTGTGAACTAGCAGAAAAGACTGGAATAAAAAATGCCCAAGTGAAATTTTGGTTTTGGCTATTTATATTTGTAGATTGGATGTGGATGACATGAGATGGGTTTCTTGCTGTTACTGACAGAAGGCTTGAAAAGTCCCCAAGACTGATGATGATGGGCAGTGGGAGAAGGGGCCACAAGCTGGCATGGAGCTCCTGGGTCAATCAGAAGTGGGGCCCCATCTTGGGTCTGCCCCTTACTAGCACTGAGAGTCTTTATCAGTAAATAACATCTTGAAGCAGGCTCTGGGGCGTCTTTCTGAGATTATGGAGAAAGTATAAGTTAGTCAGTGACTACACATGGGCTGTGTCCTGCCTTCCCTCAGGAGCAGGGCACAGGGAATGGGGGTCCTGAACTCCTCTAGAAAGAAGCCCCAAGAAGGTCTTGGGAAGACCATGGGGACTGAAAGCCTGGTGAAAGCCTCCGGTCCCACTGAGAAGAAGGCATGGTAGGCTCCCCTGCTCCCTGGGGAGCCCCTGCTGGCCATCAGCATTGTGCTGATGCTGTCCCAGGGGCCACAGGCTGTGATGGAGGACGTCCTGGCAGGTGTGGTCAGTGTGGTCCTGGGGTGCAGCACGGTGACCCCAGCCAGACCCCTCTGCACACTTGTGTCTATGCCTGCACTTTCTCTCCTGTCACCTCAAGTCGGAGCACTTGCTTGAGCCCTTTAGACTGGAGCCCTCATTGACACAAAACCCCAGCAGGCAGGCACATGAGCCCCTTGTCATATAAAGAACAGAGGCCCTGGGCCGTGTGCGGTGGCTCATGCCTATAATCCCAGCACTTTGGGAGGCCAAGGTGGGTGGATCACGAGGTCAAGAGATTGAGACCATTCTGGCCAACATGGTGAAACCTCATCTCTACTAAATGTATACATGTATATATATATATACATATACACACACACACATACATACACACACACATACATACATATATATTTATATATATATATATATATATATATATACACATATATATATATAAATTAGATGGGCATAGTGGCCTGCACCTGTAGTCCCAGCTACTTGGGAGGCTGAGGCAGGAGAATCACTTGAACCTGGGAGGTGGAGGTTGCAGTAAGCCAAAATCGTGCCACTGCACTCCAGCCTGGTGAGAAAGTGAGACTTCATCTCAAAGAAAAAATAGAACAGAGGCCCTTGTCTCTAACACCAGAAGCCTTAACTCATTTCTCTTCTCCCGGGCTCCAAGGCTCCAAGGCTTCAGCGTGTCCCATGGGCTTTTGGAGTGTGGAGATGCAGACCACCTTCTGCAGTGGGGGCTTCCAGTCTGATTAGAGCTGGCCACAGCTTTCTGTGTGGTGGCCCGGGGAGTCAGCGGAATCTTTTGTTGGATCCTAGCATGCAGCAGGCATATAAGCAAGGCCAGAGGAGGTGCGGCTCTTCTGGGTGTGCCATCCATGGCAAGGCTGAGCCTGGTGGCAGGGGCTTCTCTCTCGCCCCAACCAATGGATATTGCTGGCAGGAGGACTGGGAGGGGGCCCAATGTGAGCTGGCTCTAGCGAGCCTTGCACCCCTCCTCAGTGAAATAGTGTAGTAAGTTGAATCCTGTCGGCCTTAAAAGGTATGTCCAAGTCCTATCCCCAGTACCTGTGAATGTGACCTTGGAAAATAGGGTCTTTGTAGGTATCATTAAGGATCTCAAGGTAGAATAGGTCATCCAGCATTTAGGGTGCATCTACATCCAGTGCCAATTGTCCTTAGAAAAGGCAAGAAGAGATTTGAGACAGAGATGCACAGACCAGGGAGCTAGGTGATGGCAGAGTGGGGATTGGCATGCCGCATGTGCCAGCTAAGGAGCACAAAAATGCTGGTACCACCAGAGCTACGGAGGGGTATGGGAGGGACACTTCCTGAGGAGCCCACACCACAGATACCTTCTGGCCCCTGGAACTGGGAGAGCTTGTGGCAATTTGTTGCTGCGGCAGCCCTGTGTCTTTCTTTTATTTTATTTTACTTTGTATTTTATTTTATTTTATTTGACAGAGTTTCGCTCTTGTTGCCCAGGCTGGAGTGCAGTGGTACAGTCTCGGCTCACTGCAACCTCTGCCTCCCAGGTTCAAGTGATTCTCCTGCCTCAGCCTCCTGAGTAGCTGGGATTATAGGTGCCCCCCACCACGTCCAGCTAATTTTTGTATTTTTAGTAGAGACAGGGTTTCACCACGTTGGCCAGGCTGGTCTGGAACTCCCGATCTCAAGTGATCCACTCACCTTGGCCTCCCAAAGTGCTGAAATTATAGGCATGAGCCACCACGCCCAGCCCATTTCAACTAATTTTAATTTAAAGTAGTAACTCCTTTTTTTTTTTTTTTTTTTTAAACTCAGCGGGCATCCCGCATTATCCCACATTGTCTTGCATGGGCTGCCTTTTTCGGTTTGCCATTTCCCTTTCGGGTGGTCTGTGCCTGTCTATGTATCAGAGGTAGGTGCTACCTTGTTTTGGTCCAGGGATGGAATCTGGGCGTGCTGTTGGGATGCCCTGTAATGCACTTGGCCAGTCCCCACAAGGATGTTTGGGTCATTTCCAGCCCTGTGTTGTTCACACAGGGCTGCATTTGTTGTGCGATGGAGGGAAGGCGGCCTGCTGTGTAGCCTGTTCCCCCGACTTCCTCGTGCTTTGTTTTGCCAGGCACGCTGCAGGCCTGAGGGTGTTGACTGAAGGACAGAGGGAGCCCTCAGTCTGTGGGGAGAGGCTGAGCTTAGTGCAGCAAACATGGGATGCTGCAGGGAGGGCTCTGGCCAGATGGGCCCTGAAGTCTGCCCCTGGGAGCTGCCCCGTGGCCCAGCCTCCACCGTGCTGTGGACAGTCATGACTCAGGGGCATCCCAAGAAACAGGTGATGGTCAGCACTGTGGTGCCTGGGAACCTGGACTTGAATCTTGACTCTGCCTTGTAAATAGCTACCTTGTGGTCCCATCTGCGTGTCCTGCAGCCATGGGTCATGCTGGCCCTTGCAGTAACTCACTCTTTGGGTTACAAGCATCAGAACATTAATTAGTGTTCTGATCATCGTGCACTAATAAAGCAAGAAAGGAAACGTATTAATGCAGACAACTAGAGATGGAAAGGTCTGAGGTGCAGCTGGCTTCAGGTCCATCTGGGCTCAGGTCTCTCCCCTCTCCACTCTTCTCTGCATTGTTTTCAGACAGCCACTCCTGGAATGACCTCTGCTTGGGCAGGAGGCCACCAGTATAGCTCCAGGTGTATATGACATGTGCTCAGCAGCTGCTGCCGTTACAGCACTGCTCTTTCCCCAAAGTCTCAGAATTGGGACATGGGGAATGTTATGCGTTGAATTGTGTCCTCCCAAATTCATATCTTGAAGTCCTAACCCTCAGGGCCTCAGAATGGGACTATATTTGGAGATAACAATGTTACCTTGGCAATTAGGTAACATGAGGCCTTAGTGTGGGCCCTAGTGACTGCTGTCCCTGTAATAAAAGGAGATTTGAATATGGAGACCCATGCAGAGGGCAGGCCACGTGAAGACATATGGAGAAGACAACATCTCCGAGCCATGTGCTCAGAAGGAAATCCGCCTGTCAATACCTTAACACATTTCTGTTGTGTAAGCCCTGCAGTCTGTGGTACCTTTTTGAGGCCATGCCTGGACACACTAATGCAGGGAGTTACTGTTTGAGGGGCACAGAGTTTCTCTTTGGAAAGATGAAGAGTCCTGGAAGTAGATCGAGGGGATGGTTGTTGTGCAACGTGGTAAATGTGCAAAAGCTCAAAACTTTGTGCTTTAAAATGCTCAGGTTTATGTTACATGTATTTTACCATGTTTTTTTTTAAGTCCCAAAATTTTTTTTAAGGACCCCAATTTTCCTGGCTTGGGGCAGGTTTCTCTCCTTGACAAGTTGTCCTGACCTGGAGCATGGGACACATTGATGGGCTAGGTCATTGGTGGGTCATGCGACTATTCTTAGAACCAGAGGAGACAAAGGTGGGGGAGGGTTGGCAATACCAGAAGCATGTGGGGGAGGGTGGTTTCTTCATGAAAAATTAGGGTGCTTTTCCCAGAAGAAGAGAGAACAAATATAGCTGGGCACAAGTAGTAGGTGATCACTTCAGCCCTGCCCCAGTGGTGGCTGGCCAGTCATGGGCAGGCGGTCTGCAAAGAGTTGGCTCCACTTAAAACACACCAAGGGGGCCGGGTGCAGTGGCTTACGCCTGTAATCCCAGCCCTTTGGAAGGCTGAGACGGGCAGATCACTTGAGGTCAAGAGTTGGAGAACAGCCTGGCCAACATGGCGAAACCTTGCCTCTACTAAAAATACAAAAATTAGCTGGGCGTGGAGGCACACACCTGTAATCCCAGCTACTCAGGAGGCTGCGGCAGGAGGATTGCTTGAACCCAGGAGGCGGAGGTTGTAGTGAGCCAAGGTCACGCCGTTGCATTCCAGCCTGGGTGACAGAGCGAGACTCTGTCTCAAAAAATAAAATTAAAAAAAAAATGAGAAAAATAAAGCACATCAAGAGGCAGTGTGACCCAGGGGTAAAGCATGTAACTTCCCATCTAGGCCGCGTGGTCCAATTCTCTGTAGTTTACCGGCTCCATGACCTCACACGTGTTCTTATCCTCCATGCCTCAGTTTTCCACCTGTGAAGTGGGGTTTCTGATAGTAGCAGTGTCATGAGATTTTTCTGAGGATCAAATGGGTTAACACATGCAGACAGCTTAGAATGAGGCCTGGCACTGCATACCCAGAGCGAGTCTGTTGTTAGGTTGTTGCCATCAGTCAGGAGCTGCCAGAGAGGAAGGGAAAAGAGACTCAGAGTGGGAGGCCACTGGGAATCTTCAGGAGAGGAAGAACGGGGCTTAGCAGACTTCACCCGCACATTCTCCTGGGACGTGGGTGCGAAGATGTTGGCAACACAGGAATGAGAGAAACAGAGAGAAGGAAAGTGTGCAGCAGTGAACCCTCGTTAGCCACCCACATGCCCTGAAGGCCTCGAGCATAGCTGGGCTTCTGCCCCTCATGCTGTTTGCTCTTGTTACTAACCAGGCTCAAACTGCTCAGACATTGTCAGGAACATTCCAGAACCATGTGGTGTCATCCTTTCCGTTTTCTTTTTGTGTCTTTTTGGATCCTTACAGAATATTCCAGAGACATTATGCATGGTTTCCAACAGATGGGCACTGTGCTTGCAGTGTAGGGTGATTTTCCAGAAATTAATAATAATCCAGAGATTAATCTGAGTCAGGTATCCCCTGCTCTGTGAAAACATTTGGCAGTTTGTGTAGGGGAGTGAAATTCTACTTAGGACCATATAAAGCACAACGTTATACAGAACCTGATACATTTCATTGATAGTCAATGGCAAATGTCACAGAGCGGAACGGAAGTAGTAAAAGTTGCTCTTATTCAGCCTGTTATTGCCTTACCGACTTTGTTGGCTGGAAAAGAGCATGTTGAAGTGCACGTGCTCTCTTAGGACTTTTTTTTTGAGATAGGATCTAGAATCTCACTCTGCTGTCCAGGCTGAAATGCCATGGTACAATCATGGTTCACTGCAGCCTTGACCTTCTGGGCTCAAGCAATCCTCCTACCTCAGCCTCCTGAATAATAGCTGGGACCACAGGCACGTGCCACCATAGCTAATTAAAAAAAATTTTTTTGGCTGGGCACCGTGGTTTATGCCTATAATCCCAGCACTTTGGGAGGCTGAGGCAGGTGGATCATGAGGTCAGGAAATCTAGACCATTGTGGCCAACATGGTGAAACCCAGTCTCTATTAAAAATACAAAAATTAGCCAGGTGTGGTGGTGCACACCTGTAGTCCCAGCTACTCTGGAGACTGAGGCAGGAGAATCACTTGAACCCAGGAGGTGGAGGTTGCAGTGAGCTGAGATCACACCATTGCACTCCACCCTGGTGACAGAGCAAGACTCCATCTCAAAAAAAAAAAAACAAAAAAAACCCACCCCCTCTTTTTTTGAGAGTTGGGGGCTCACTTTTTTTCCTAAGCTGGTCTTGAACTCCTGTTTTCAAGAGATCCCCTCCCAAAGTGCTAGGATTACAGGGGTGCGCCACCTTGCCCAGCCCCTCTTTGGACTTTGAAGCAAGAAATTGTCACTCTCTTTTGGATTATTTCTTACAGAATTTAAAAAATGACATATATATGAGTGTATGTATATATATATATATGTGTGTGTGTGTGTTAAATATCAGTGACTTGAGTTTATGGTAAAAATTGAGTAGCCTATCAGACAGCTGTCTTGGTATGTCAGAGTCTACCAAGTGAAAAGAAGTCATTTGTGTGTCTGATTTCTTTGGTCAGGGGTGTGCCAGAATACTCTGGAGGCTGGGCAAAATTCCCTTGCTTCACTATGCATAGGCATTTGTTCATTTGTGCATTTGTTCATTTGTGCATTTGTTCATTTTTTCATTCATTCATTCATTCATTCCTCTCTCCTACTGTATTTTGTGCTGGTCCTGGGGGAGCTGTTGACTAAAATTGTTAGAGGCAATTGCAGACCCAGTTGTTAGAGGAAGGCAGGACAACTACAAGAGCCATAACAGATGTGGAGATTAGGATGAGTCGTAAGGAGAAACCAGTCCTACAGAAATTACGAGAGCGCGATCACTCCAGGTCAGGAGGATCTGGGTGGAGGAGGGTTCTTCCTGGGGAAGATGATAGTTGGGCAAGGTTTTGAAGACTGGTTGTCAGGTTAGCCAGCTGGGATGGGGGACACATTCTGAGAGACCTGACATCTTGAGCCTCCAGAGGCAGAGGGGACCTCCGAGCAGTGGTGGGAACTCTGGTTGGAAGGTGGCAGTGGGAGGGGAGAGTGAGTCCAGGATCTAGAGAGATTTGGGCTTTATTCCATGGGACACAGTTGATGGCATCTGGATGGAATTCAGTTTTAAGAAGAGGGCTTGCCAGGCGCAGTGACTCACATCTGTAATTGCAGCACTTTGGGAGGCAGAGGTGGGTGGATCACAAGGTCAGGAGTTCAAGACCAGCCTGGCCAATATGGTAAAACCCCATCTCTACTAAAAATACAAAAGTTAGCTGGGTGTGGTGGTGGGTGCCTGTAGTCCCATCTGCTTGGGAGGCTGAGGCAGAACAATCACTTGAACCTGAGAGGTGGAGGTTGCAGTGAGCTTAGATCATGCCATTGCACTCCAGCCTGGGCAACAGAGTAAGACTGTCCCCCCCAAAAAAAAAAAAGAAGAAGAAGGGGGCTCTAGACGCAGCATGGAGGATGGACTGGATCATACTTGGTTCCAACAGAGAGGCCCCTGACTGGGTGCTCAGGGCAGGGGACAGCTTGCCTGGTTCATTGCTGCATCCCCTGAGCCTAGCACAGTGCCAGGCATGGGGAGGAGGGTTGATAACGTCCTGCTGAATGACCGTGAGAATTTGAATGAGGGCCATGAGCACTGATAGCCAGGAACAGCTGTGAGAGGCACTGGGCCATGTGGTGGACAAAACTCACAAGCAGGGTGGACGGGCATGGGAGAAGACAGAGAATACTGAAGCACCATGCCTTGGGGTGGGGAAGCTGCGCAGAAACAGGAAATCCTCAAAGAGTAATCAGTTTGGAAGATGGTAAAAGCATGGTTTTGGGCAGTGGGCCTTAAGAACCAATTTGTAAGACCCACTGATGAAAGGAAAAAAATAATTAGAAGTCTTCTCTTAAAGCATAGTCTAGCCATCTGAATCTATCAATTATAACATGTACCATGTCCTATAAAGAAAGATCTTGAAGTTTATGTGCTCCAATCCACTGGAGTTTGGAGATGTTCTTGTGACCACTAGATGGAGCCCACTGTACTCATTAAATTCCATAGAAATGGAACAGGAATATAAAATAAAAATAATATAGATGTATACTTTAAAATGTATATTAATGTTAACGTATTAATATATAACATATGCTAATATAATATTAATACATGTTTTTAAAATTACTAGAAAGCACACAGAAGTTCAAACCAAGAGCAGTGACACAAACTTAACCACCCTCTCTGGTGTTTCTCTGCGAAAATGGAAGACCCTCAGAATTTTCCACATGGTTCTAGAATCAAGCGGTTTGCTGTTAGTTTGAGGAGATGATGAAGATTTTGTGACAGGTGGACTATCCATTAGAAAACCGTTTTCTAGGCCGGGCGCGGTGGCTCAAGCCTGTAATCCCAGCACTTTGGGAGGCCAAGGCAGGTGCATCACGAGGTCAAGAGATCGAGACCATCCTGGTCAACATGGTGAAACCCCGTCTCTACTAAAAATACAAAAAATTAGCTGGGCATGGTGGTGCATGCCTGTAATCCCAGCTACTCAGGAGGCTGAGGCAGGAGAATTGCCTGAACCCAGGAGGCGGAAGTTGCGGTGAGCCGAGATCGCGCCATTGCACTCCAGCCTGGGTAACATGAGTGAAACTCCGTCAAAAAAAAAAAAAAAAAGAAAACCGTTTTCTAGAACATTTGCCACTCACTCAATACTTATAGAGCACCATCAGGTTTAGTTGTAACAGAGAATCCCTGAAACTCTGGGAAGGTAAGACCAGAGCTGTCTTGACCTCAGCTTGACCAACTTTGTGCCAACTATTGGGTTGCAAGCTTTTACTCTGTGAGGTGTCATTATTGCACGCCCCCTATGCCAAGAGCTCACTCAAATGCTGGAGTGGCCTTCCCCGGGGGATAGGTTCAGTGCAGGCACGATATCTAGCTTCTTACCTCACTACTTCTTATGCTGGAGTATATTCCACATGAATTGAAGATTTAAATGTAAAAAATAAAGCCATGGCTGGCTAGACAAAAATTCAATACCTCACTTTTTAAAAATTATACAGTAGAAATAGATTTTATAAATCTGGCACAGAAGTCAGAAACCATAAAGCAGTACTTCTCAGCTGGTACTATTTTGTCCCCAGGAGGTCACATGGCAATGTTTGGAGTCATTTGTAGTTGGTCATACTTTGAGGGTGCCACTGGCATCTGGACTACGTAGAGGCAGGGATGCTGTTGTGTGTCCTAAGAAGCCCAGGGCAGCTGCCACTGCAAAGAATTAACCAGCCCCAAATGTTAGCAGCGCCCAGGGTGAAAAACCTTACCATAGAAGAAAACATTTTCTTGAATATTTTAAGCTTAAAAGGTTAAATTTTCTGTATACAGAAAAATCTTTAGTTTACATATTTGGGCAAAAACTAAGTAAAGTTATGTGAACTCAAATCAGCTCACATAGATAATACAACTTGCTAGGTTTCGTAGTTTCCTGGGAGAAGAACACTTCAGATTCTAGAAGTGATATATTTGTACACTATAATAATTTACTAAAAGCAAGAATGGAATCTCATGAAGGTATCTGATTATTCTTTTACCCAACCAGATTCTTTCTTAATATTAAAAAATTATTTTCATTACATAATGTTTCAAATATTTAAAAAAAGTACAAAGGGCAATATAATACTGGTGTTTGTTTCATCTAGATTTAATGAATAACATAATTTTCTCATGTTTGTTATTTTGTTATTACTTTTCAAAGAAATGAAAATAAATTTTTTTTTGAGACTGAGTCTCGCTCTGTCATCCAGGCTGGAGTGCAGTGGTGCAATCTCTGCTCACTGCAACCTCTGCTTCCCGGGTTCAAGCGATTCTCCTGCCTCAGCCTCCTGAGTAGCTCGGATTACAGGTGCCTACCATCACATCTGACTAATTTTTGTATTTTTAGGAGAGACAGGGTTTCACCATGTTGGTCAGGCTGGTCTCGAACTCCTGACCTCATGATCTGCCCGCCTCAGCCTCACAAAGTGCTGGGATTACAGGCGTGAGCCACCATGCCTGGCCCAATTTTTTTTTTTCAAGAAGTGTTTGTGTGGATGGATACAGGTCTAGTCATTCACTGTGACTGTCATTTCTGCAGTGGAGCACTGCAGTGTGCTGTCGAATTGGATAAGCATACTACTATTTATTCATCTAGTCTCCTGCTGATGGGCATTTATTTTTATTTCAGTTTTTGTTGTCTTTGCTATTACAAAGGCTTGTTGAACATTTTCCAAAAATTCTGTATAGAAAGCAAATGCCACCTTAACAAAGTTTGAAAATAAATGACAAACTGAAAAAAAAAATTTCAACACATACAACAAATACATAGTTAATATGCATGAGATGTAAAGTGCTCTTAGACAAGAATAAGGACAAGCCAAGGACTCCATAGTAGAGAATGAGCAAAGGATGTGGATAGGGATCCCCACAGGACAGTGACAGGACGTGGAGTTGGACTGAGTGATGGGGAGCGAGGGAGAGGGAAGATCAGATGATTCCCAGTTTTTTGATGATGCCCAGATTTTTGACTTGGACAACTCACTGGTGCTACTTGTCCTGATGAGAGCAGGGCCAGGATGGGGGCGATTAAGAGTTCGTTCACATCTGTTAATTTTGGCGTGACTGTGGGACATACGAGAGGAGACAAGCAGTCAGCCCTTGGATTAAATGACCCAGCAAAGGTGGAAGCAGCAGTACAGGGCCCGGCCAGAGTGGGCATTTGTCACTGTGATTCTGACCACATATATGCACGTGGTGCCTGGGTGATGCTGCCATGCTGGCAGCCTTCATTAGCCCAGAGCCCAGCAGACCTCTTTGTTCCTTACAGTATTTTCCAGTGTTCCCCAGAGAAGCAGGACCAATTGTGTGTGTGTGTGTGTGCATAAAGAGATTTATTTGAAGAATTGGCTCACATGATTATGGAGACTGGCAAATCCAAAATCTGGCCCGGGAGAGCCAATATTCTTACCCATGTTCTTTCCCATGTTCTCCCACTTGCCTTTTTTCTCACTGCTGGTCATAGACACTCAGGCGACAGCTTGGCTCTGCTGAGTTCTGAGTTTGCCCCAGGAACTGATGATTGAAAGTTATTTGCATTTTGCACAGTGCTGGTGTGAATCAGACACTGGTGGGGTACTTGCCACTCAATGTCATGGAAATATATTTCCTACAGGGAAATAGTTCAGAAATAGGTTTCCTGTAAAGCCTTCTCTACCTTTTGCAGCTGACATTTCCTGTTTTACTTCCCCAGTTGTCTGAATTGAGCAGAGTTTGGGAGCTCTGTGGACTCAGGCACTCCCAGATGGATGCCTCCCAAGCTTGGAAGGCCACTCTGCTGGCGAGCGGCTTCCCTCTGTCCTCTCTGCCCTTGAGCCCCTGTGCCTCTCCCCTGTTCCTCCAGGGGCCTCACACAGGCCCCTTGTGCTACCCCACAGCTTGGATGCCCCTGGCCTTGCAGAGATGGTGTCCACAAGCCCTGTTGTGAGCCCACCAAGCCCTCACCCTTGGAACGGGGTGGCCTCCGCCTGCCTTCCAAACCTTGGGGGACTGATGGAAGCGGGTGCTGTGGACAGAAAGAGCTGCCCTTCCTACATGATATGAAGAGGATTGGTTGTGGCAGAAACGTGGACAGTTTCCTTTTTTCCTTCATCTCTGCATTTGGCTCCCTCTTCCCAGTCCCACTCTTCCTTTGTGAACCCTCGGTCCTTTCACTTCATCGTCCAGCAAGTGTTAGTGACGCATCACCACAAGCAGGTACTGGGACAGCCCCCAGCATCGGGACGAGGCAGCTCTGAGGGGCAGATGGCCAGCTTTGCAGGGTCCGCACCCTCATCCTGCGAGCACAGAGGAGAGTGGGATCCATGGAGGGTCCTGGGAGAAGAGCCAAGATGGCTGGTGAACAAGTTAGTATCCTTTGGTTGCTAGCAACAGAAACCAACGCCTCCACCTATCTAGACAAAAAGGACAAGCAGTGGAAGAAATGCATGAGGATTGAAGCTTGGGAAGGACAGGGTGCATGGTGGTTCTGGAATCTAGGCAGGAATGGGATCTAGGAACGGAGGGGCAGTCCCCCCCTGCCTCAAGAACCAGGAGGCCTCTTAGGCATAAATCTGCCCCCGCCCCTGTTTTTCATGTGTGCATGGCTCTGCTTGAGGTGGAGAGGAGAGAGTCTTACTGGCCAGGTGAAAACCCTGTGGCCACCCCTCCGCCCGAGGCTTCCAGGGCAGGGCTGAGAGGCAGGGTGAGCACCTCCCGGGCAGCCTCCACACTCCTTGGAAGCCAGGGTGCCTCATGGTGGAGGGGTATCAGCATTTGGATGCAGGTGGGCCCAGCTCTGGGAACTGGAGCCAGTTATCTAATTCTTTAAACTCTTCAACTCTTTATGCATAAAATGGGGTAATACAGTGTACCCTATGGGTTTGTTTTGAGGGTAAACTGAGATAAGTGTAAGTGGACGTGCTTGGCACACAGTAGGCATAGAATATGTCTGTTCGTGTACCCCTGTGGGAATCAACCCATGAACCTCAGGCCGTGGGGTGTGGGGGTGATAGGGAGCTGTGCCTGCAGCTTGGGCCAGGGTGCATGTTCCTTTTGTGGCCACTCCATTTAAAAGCACATCGTCCCTGCTTAGACCCTTGGTTCACCTGGGGCCAGAATCCCTCAGCTCAACCATGGAGAGAAAGCAATTCCCAGTTTTTGGGGGAGCCCTTGAACTTGAAGTTCCTTTTGCTGCCCTGTAGGTTATCGACAGACCGAGTGTTAAAGTCGTTTTCTTCATGTCCCCCTGTGGTTTCCCAAAGGCTCTTGTTCCTCCCTGCCCTGGGCACCCACTTTTCTTTTCAGTCTTTTCAGTCCTGCCTTTAGAATTAGGAGAATGCTCTCCCTGAATGCAGGGAGAGCTGCCCTCCCTGAATGCAGGGAGAGCTGCCCTCCCTGTGAGGCCATGAGTTTCATGACACTAACGGGCTGGAAGTGGCCTGTTGTCCAGTCATGTCTTTAGAAGTGGTCATGTCTTTAGAAGTAGCCCTGTGTGGAGCCTGAGCCCACTCTTGGGCCGGTATAGGGAGAGGCTCAAAGTGCTGGAGGCTGAGGCTGTGAGGAGCATGGGGGCTCAAGAGGAGGGCACAGCCCAGGGAATGGATGACGCCCAGACCACCCATGGGGGACACGTGCCTTCCCCATAAGGGGCTAGAATACCCCCAACCCCCTCTACAGCCCTCATGCTGTGGGGAATTGTACTATATTTTTATTTATTATTATTATTTCTTTAGAGTCAGGATCTCACTCGCTTGCCGAGGCTGGAGTACAGTGGTATGACCACAGCTGACTGCAACCTTGAATTCCTGGCCTCTATGATCCTCCTAACTCAGCCTCCCAAGTAGCTGGGACTACAGGTACATGCCACCACACCCAGCTAAACTTTATTATTATTATTTGTAGAGACAGGATTTGCCGTGTTGTTCAGGCTGATCCCAAACTCCTGGGCTCCACTGAGCTACCCGCTTTGGCCTCCCAAAGTGCTGGGATTACAGCTGTGAGCCACCATGCCTGGCCTGAATGTACTACCCCAGTGCTACAGGGGCAACAGGTGACCTGGAGGCTGAGCCTGCAGCGCCTCTGAGCTTTGCAACTTACAGGGCTGGGTGGTGACCACCTCTGAGCATCACCTCCCATTCCTGGCACTGCCTGTCTCACAGTGGGGGATAGAGGCTAGCCATACTGGCCAAAGTGCTTTCTAAAATGTCAGCTGTGCCTAGGAGTGGCATGCTTCCTAGCTGTGCCTCTGGGCCTCAGAGTGCTCAGAGCAGGGGTGGTCACTGGCTTTGCTGTTTTCTGGGGCAGGTGGAGAGGATGGGGCCCCCTCCTGAGGGAGACTGCTTCCCATCCCCATGGCAGATCTTGGGTTTAATTTGCAGGAGGGCAAAGTGGTGCCTCCAGCTCCCCCAGCCCCGTGCCTGTGTGCTCCCTGAAGTGGGCATCCTCCAACTTGCCTCCCCCAACCTTGGGATCCAGGAGCTCCAGCAGGGGCTGGGGTGGGGGCTCCGTAAGCAGCTAGCTCTGTTGCCTGGGCACTAGCCCCTTTACTTTGGGGGATGGTGGGGTGGGAAGGGGAAGGAAGGGTTGCATGGGAGGAAGCAGTTGGGGGATGATAAACTCAGGGAAAAGAGTGCTTGTAGGAGGGAGAGTGTAAGGAGGGAAATGCCTTGGAGATTACGCTGTGGACTGAATCTCATGTCCCAAATTCATATGTTGAAATCCTCACCTCCAAGGTAGTGATGTTAGATGTGATCAGGTTATGAGATTGGAACCTCTGTGATGAGATTAGTGCCCTTGTAAAAGGGACCCCAGAGAGCTCTTTTACCCCTGCGACCATGTGCGGTTATAGGGAGAAGGCATTATCTGTGAACCAGGAAACAGGGCCTCAGCAGGCACCCAATCCTCTAGCGCCTTCCAGCCTCCAGAACCATGTGCAATACACTGTCCTTGTTTGTAGGTCACCCAGTCTTTTTGCAAGCCACTGGTAGTTTTTCTTAGAGCAGGCTACACAGACTACATCTGTAAGCCACGCAGTCCATGGTATTTTGTTATAGCAGCATGAATAGGCTAAGACAGGCTATTTTGGCGAAAGAAGGTGGAGGTGTTGGAGAAGCATCTGAGAGATGCAGGCCCAAGTGGGCTGCTATCTGCCTCCTCCACCCCTGACACCAAAGGCGGAGACTCAGACCCTGCAGCCACCTGTGGAAGGGTCAGAATCCCCCAGGGCTCACTCAGTGATCTCCAGGCACCGTTTAACACTATCAGGAGTGGCTTATTTCCTAACTGAACATACCTTTTTCTTCTTCCTGAAGATCCCCTTTGTCCCCAGTGTTTTGAGCAGGCTGTCATCCTTTCATTTTTTATTCTTTTTTTAAAATTACTGTTATAAAGCCAACTATGCTCCTTAAAAGGATCTCACTCTCCGACTCTTGATAATCCGATAACATGTAGCTCCACAGTTAAAAGTCTCCCTTGTACTCCCAGCTCACCACCACATCTAATCCCATGCCCTAGGATATAAATATTTTATCAGTGCCGTCTGCATTCTGTCAGAGCTTTTGCTATGCTTTACTAACACATAATACACATTTTAATTTGTACAGAAATAGAATAGTGCATAGTATAAATACACTTGTGAAAACTGTTCTGACCTCACAATATAGGAGCAGCCCGACCTAAATGCACCCTAGAGGCCCTGCCATTCTTATTCAGAGAATGTTCAGATTTACACCAAAACGTCATCAAAGGAATCAGAGAGGGAACTCTCTCCAGAGCTCCCAGCCCTCCCTCCCGCTTCCTCTCCACCTTCCCATTTTTCTGTCCAGAGCTCTTGTCTTTTTTCTTCCCTGCCTTCCTGGACCTCTTCACATTTCTTTCCAGACCAGTAGTTTTCAACCTTTCCAATGTAAGAGCCTTCTGGTTTGTTTCCAGCGCCTTCTCACTATGGTTTTTCTGTTCTTTCTCCTGGTCATCTGGAGATATGGCTGCAGTGACCAGTGCAGGCCCTTCCTTGGGGGACAGAAAGGCAGTGGGTCCTCACACACTTAATATTCTGCAACTCTGCCACCCATTATAGCTTTTGACACTTTGATATCAACTTATCAGGACCTCTGATGTATGCCAAATTTTTACAAACTTCTTATTAAAATGTAACCTGCTATGGGGCCTGGCACTGTGGCTCACGCCTATAATCCCAGCACTTTGGGAGGGAGAGGCAGGCAGATCACCTGAGGTCAGGAGTTCAGTTTGCCAGCCTGGCCAATGTGGCAAAAACCTGTCTGCACTAAAAATACAAAAATTAGCTGATTGTGGTGGTGCACGCCTGTAATCCCAGCTGCTTGGGAGACAGGTTCAAGAATTGCTTGAACCCGAGAGGCGGAGGTTGCAGTGAGCCAAGATTGCACACCACTGCCCTCCAGCCTGAGCAACAAGAATGAAACTCCATCTCAAAACAACAACAACAAAATGTAACCTGCTACGAGCAAGAGCACATATCATCAGTTTGCAGCTTGATGATTTTCCACAAACAGAGCAGGTCAAGAAACAGCACCCGACCAGACCCCCAGAACCTCCCCATATGCCCCAAAGGCACATAATCCCAATTTCTCACCTAACAGACTGGTTCTGCCTGCATTTGAACCACATAGAAGCCCATGGTATGGATTCTTGCGTCTGCGATTCAGCATTATGTTTGTGAGATTCATCTATGTTGCTGTGTGCAGCTGAGGGTTGTTCATTTATGTATTTACTGCTCTGTTGTTGGGTATTTGGGTAGTATCCAGTTTTTGTCTGTCTGTCATGAAGAAAGCTGCTGCACTCAATCTAGTTTATGTCTTTCAGTGAACATAGGTACACATTTCTGTTGTGTATAAACCTTACAGCAGAATTGCTACGCATAAGGTATACATATGTTATGTTTAGTAAATAGTTCCCATCTTTTTTTGAGATTCTGTCACCCAGGCTGGAGTGCAGTGTCGAGATCTCAGGTCGCTGCAACCTCCGCTTCCTGGGTTCCAATAATTCTTGTGCCTTAACCTCCCAAGTAGCTGGGACTATCATGGCCGGCTCATTTTTGTATTTTTAGTAGAGATGGTGTTTCGCCATGTTGCCCAGGCTTGTCTCAAGCTCCTGGCCTCAAGTGATGCACCCACCTTGGACCTCCCAAAGTGCTGAGATTACAGGCATGAGCCACTGTGCCCAGCCCCAAAGCATTTTTCAAAGAGGGTGATAGTCCCACCAAGTGTGTTTGACAATTCCAATTGCTCTGCATCCTCACCAACACTTGGTTTGCTGTCTTCTTTCTTTTAGTTATTCTGGTGGCTTTCTAGGTCTGTTTTTTGATCTTTTTTCCTTTCTGCTCTATTTGTTTATCCATGTCGATACTGTTATTTTAATTCCCAAAACTTTATAGTTAGTATTGATATAAAGTAGAGGTTAGAGCTTCAGGATTGCCTTGACTATTCTCAGTCATTTGCATTTCCATATAAATTTTTAAATGGTTGACAGTTTCTTTAAAAATAAAAAAGAAAAACAACGCTGCTGAGATTTAAAAAAATTATTTATTTTAGTTTTTGTGACAGGGTCTTATTCCGTCACTTAGGCTGGAGTGCAGAGACGTGAACATGGCTTGCTGCAGCCTGGACCTCCCAAGCTCAGGAGATCCTCCCACTGCAGCCCCCTGAGTAGCTGGGACCACAGGCACTCAGCAGTACAGTGGCTAATTTTTTAAAAAGACTTTTTTGTAGAGATAAGAGTCTCACTATGTTGCCCAGGCTGGTCTTAAACTCCTGGGCTCAAGCCATCCTTCCATCTCCGCCTCCCAAAGTGCGGGATTGCAGGCATGAGCTACCACATCCAGCCACCCTGCTGAGATTTTGAATGAGATTCATTGAATATGTATTAATTTAGGCAGACTGACATCTTTACTCTCTTTGGGCCTCTGATTCATGAACATTGTATATCTCTCCATGTATTTGAGTCTTCTTTAATTTTGTTTGATAGTGTTTTATAGTTTTGAGAGTAGAGGTCTTACACATCTTTTATTAGATTTATTCCTAGGAATTAATTTTTTTGTGTGTGAACTTATGTAGAGAAGTAAGAATTTAAATGTTGTGTGAATATTAGATGATAATATTTTTAAAATTTGCTCTTTGCTGGTGATAACTTTTCATGTTGCTCTTATATCTAGTTATCTTGCCACATGTACTTGTTAATTCTAATATTTTTAGATTTTCCATGTATTTTCTACCATACCATGTATAAATAATTTGAGTTGTGTTTGTTCCCTTCCTATTCTTCTTTCTTTCACTTGATTCATTGCTTGGCAAAGACCTTCAGTAGTGCTGAATAGAATTGGAAATAGCAGGTATCCTGGTTTCATAACTAAACTCAGAGGAAACATTAAAGGGCTTTTTAAAAAAGTGATGATTAGGTGTTAAAATTTGTCAAATAATGTTTCTGCATTCATGAGATGATCATGACTTTTCTACCTTTTTTTCTGTCAAAACAGTGCATTACATTGATTGATTTTAGGATGATAACCACCCTTGCATTCCTGGAATAAACGCCAGTTGGATGTGATATATTATTTTAATATGTTGCTGGATTCAATTTGCTAATATTTTGTTTAGGCACTTGCATTGGTCTTTATAGAGAGATGGTCTAATATGTGTTCTAATTGGATACAGTTATGCTGGTCTCAGAACAAGTTGGGAAATGTTTCCCTACTTCTGTTCTCTGGTAAAAAATTGTGTAAGATTTAGTGTTGCTTTTTTCTTAACTGTTTGGAAGAATTGACTAGTGAAAATATCCAGGCCTAGGATTTCCTGTAGATTTTCAGCAATTAAGTCACATATTTTAATAGAGAACTCTGCTTCATTATTTCTTATAACAGCTTTATTAAGATATGTCAGATACCATATGAATAATCTATTTAAAGTATACTATTCAATGGTTCTTAGAATATACACAGAGTTGTGCATCCACTTCCACACCTATTTTCAGAACATTTTCATTGCCCCACAGAGAAACCTTGCACCCTTAGCCATCAACCCCCTAAGCCCCTTCCCTTCCAGGCCCTGGCAACCACAAATCTATTTTTTTTCTCTAAAGCCTTGCCATTCTGGACATCTCAAATGAATGGAATCACACAACATATGGCCTTTTTCATCTGGCTTTTACTTACATAATATTGTCAAGGTTCATCCATGCTATGCTATGTATCAGCACTTCATTCTTTTTTTTATGGCTGAGTAATGTTCTGTTGTATGGATACTCCACAGTATGTTTATCCTTTCATCAGTTGATGGACATTTGGGTTTCCACTGTTTGGCTATTATGAATAGTGCTGCCATGACATTCTTGTAGAAGTTCATGTGGGAACATATGTTTTCATTTCTCTTGGGTAGATACCTAGGAGTGGAATTGTTAACTCATGTGCTTCATTAGTTTTTATTGTTAAATAATAATATGGATATACCAAAGTGTATTTAACAGCCCCCTTATTGATGGGCATTTAGTTGTTTAAGTTTGCTGTGAAACAGTGCTCCAGGCTGTGCTACTTAAAATGTGGTTTGCAAATGGGTGCCAGCCCTTGAACTGTTTGTTATGGTTCTATAACAAGATTAGAATAGAAATTGAGAATGTTTGGAAACTTTTATAAAAGCAATTTAATCAGTAATTTTATGTTTGCTGAATCTAATGTTTTTTAAAAAAATAAGCCAGTACTTTTATGTTTTTGGTTATTTAAATTTCATTTATCTACTCCATCATTTTAGTGTAATTTACAAAAGCATGGGTCCCTAACAAATTAGAAGTTACAAGAAAAAAAGCCAAGGAGCTTTTTACTCATTAGGTAGAGAGGCATGAGATTTTTCTAGCATGAGTTTCTATTTTTTGTGAGATGAAGTCTCACTCTCTCGCTGAGGCTGGAGTGCGGTGTCGTGATCTTGGCTCACTGCAATCTCCGCCTCGTGTGTTCAAGCGATTTTCCTGTCTCAGCCTCCTGAGTAGCTGGGACTACAGGCGCCTGCCACTACACCCAGCTAATTTTTTGTATTTTTTAGTAGAGATGGGGTTTCACCATATTGGCCAGGCTGGTCTTGAACTCCTGACTTTGTAAACCGCCCGCCTCACCTCTCAAAGTGCTGGGCTTACAGGCATGAACCACAGAGCCCGGCCTAGCATGCTTTTCTGTAGGAATCTTCCTAGAGGTGGAATGCCCAGCTCTGAGTAGTAAACAAGCCCTCTGGGGCTCCTGTATAAGGATGGAGGAGAATCTCCCTTTCAGCTTCTCTGAGCTCAGGATGATGACAAGCTATAATACAGATGAATGGACAAACAGAATGCAGCATATCCATGCAATAGCATATGACTCAGCCTCAGAAAGGAAGGAAATTCTGGCACGGGCTGCAAACATGGATGAATTTGGACGATGTTATGCTCGGTGAATAAGCCAGTAACAACAGGACAAATACTTTGTGATTCCATCAGGCATGAGTACCTGGCATGAGTGCCAGGGGCTGGGCAGGGGGAATGGGGAGTTAGTGTTTAATGGGGACAGCTTCCGTTTGGGAAGATGAAGCATTCTGGAGATGGACATGATGATGTGACATGACTTGTGATGGTTGCATGACAGTGTGAATGTACTTACTGCCACTGAGCTGTAGACTTAAAAATGGCTACATAGGAAACATCATGCCATGTATCTTTTACTGCTTGCACACACAATTTTAGTAAAGAAGGTGCCTGTGGCCGGGTGCGGTGGCTCACGTCTGTAATTCCAGCACTTTGGGAGACCGAGACGGGTGGATCATGAGGTCAGGAGATTGAGACCATCCTGGCCAAAATGGTGAAACCCGTCTCTACTAAAAATACAAAAATTAGCTGGGTATGGTGGCACATGCCTGTAGTCCCAGCTACTCGGGAGGCTGAGGTAGGAGAATCGCTTGAACCCAGGAGGTGGAGGTTACAGTGAGCCCAGATCGCACCACTGCACTCCAGCCTGGTGACAGAGTGAGACTCCATCTCAAAAAAAAGGTTGTCTGTCATGGCCTTATCCTGTGGCTGGATGCTGCCCCACCACCGCCCTTGGCAGATTGTGGTGTCAGTTTTACAGAACGATCACCCAGATGGGAGAGGGACGGGCCCTGCCCTCATGCCCCCTAAGTGGGGAGCCCGTGCCGGCACCCCCTACTGCAGGCTCCCTCTAAGGACACCCCCTCGTCCTCCATCAGCTCCATGTGTCTGCAGACGTCATTCTCTCCTCAGTACTAGTTCTCTGTGTGTGACTCAGGACGTATCGCTTGTCCTTCACCCAGCCCCACCGGGCCTCAGTGGTTTCTGACTCTGAGTGCGGGAGCTCTTTCTTCTGGCAGAATCTGCATGTGGCCCCACCCCAAGCCCACAGGAACGGACCCCAAGGATGAGGCAAGGAGGGGGCCTTGCAGGAGCCCAATGGCATGTCCACAAGCCCCAGAGCTCCTAAGAGAAGTCTAGAGATGGGGACACAGGTGATCTGAGGTGCTCCTCTCCTCCTGACCCCCTCTTTCTATGCCTTCCATGGAAATCATGTCACCTGCTGTGTCCCACAGCTCAGAGGTGCAAGGAGTCTGGCCCAGGCCAGTGCAGTGTGTGTCTCTGGAAGGTAAGCAGGAGCAGACGGGAGGAGCAGAGGAGCAGCTGTCCACAGTGAAGACCAGCTCATGTGGCTCTGCAGGGTCAGACCCTAACCGCTGCTCCCGTGCAGGCCCCATGATAGACCCACAAACCAGCGCAGATATTACCAGGGCCTGGGGCGGAGGGCTCAGGAGAGCTGTGGCTGCAGAAAGCTCAGATCTGGCTCTCCAGCCCTGACCTAAATGTGCATCCTCCGCCCCCAGAGCCCAGCACATGCCTAGCACCCCGGGAAACGTTTGGGCCATCCCAGCCTCTCCCAGAGCCTCTGTAGGGCCATCAACCCCTTCAGGAATGGGACCGGGCCACATGGGGACCCCCTCATCCTGCAGCAGGTACTGGAGCTCAGGGCTTGGGGCTCGGTGCTGTGGGCCCAGAAGTGTGAGGCCATGAGGCATGGGAGGCTCCCAGCAGGCCTCAGACCTCGCAGGGGACTGAGGGTAACTGGCTGCATCTGTCCTGGTCTGGACAATGCATCTGGTGACTAGCCCTTGTTATACGACCTGTAGATGATGTGGACACTGAGGGCAGGGTAAACAGCCATACCTGGGACCCTGACGTCAGATTCCGGCGATGTGGTTTTTGTAAGCATAGCGCTAAACTGTGCTAGAGTTTCCCAGTGATGTGGTCAGAATGTAAGAGGCTTTCTAACTCCACTTGAGGCTTTCCATGTGGGTCCATCCCCCTGGAATAGCAGGGTGCCTTCATCCCCATCTCTTCTTGGTCCTCCCGTGAGGAGTCAGGCAGACCAGGGAAGCCACACTCCCTGAACACCTGGGCGACATGAGCTGCGTCTCCAGCCCAGGGTGACAACCTTGTGGGCATGGCAGTGAATTGTTCCTCAAGGAAGATTTCTGTATTGAAGGCCCATCCTCCATAGGGGCTGCCTTGCTGGTGGCCTCAGAGCCAGGGACAGCCTCTGGCAGACCACATCCCTGGGGACAATTTCCACCTCAGAGGGTTGTAAGCATTTTACCTGGAGGAACAAGAATGCCCGGGACCTGGCCCCTTGCCCTGATGGGTCATCACACCCTTGAGTCCTAGGAATCTGGTGGTCAGAACAGACAATGCCAAAAGGTGGTCGGTGAATCCCCTGACCAGGATCCTCACACTGGGCCAGGCACCCCCTTACCCCACAGATATGGCCTGACCTAAGGGCCACATGAGGGGCCACCCTCTCAGTACCCTCTCCAGGATGGGGCTGAGAACTCTGGCTCAGGTGAGCATTTGGGACCTCCTTTCTTGGCTCTGTGCATTTCATGCTGGGCACATGGCCCCCTTCAGACAGGATACAGGGTGATGGGTTTGCCTCCAGCTCCTGGAACCACATCCCATCCTGGTCTTTCCCAGTGTTTGCATGTTCCTGTGACCACACCTTGTATGTTTGTAGCCCAGTCTTCTGACCCTGGCGTGGAGGGGCTGAGGCACCAGGGTTCCCTGTGTGCTGTCAGCTGGGCCTCTGGGCTACACACTGCTCTTCTGTGCACAGAAGAGTAATGCCTGGCACGCAGTACGCAGAGCACCTTCAGGTACAGGGAGCGCCTTCAGAGTCCCCATCTTGTTTGGTGCTCACAGGAACATGCTCAGCTCATGGCCTTGCCCAGACACACAGAATGTTGGAGCCAGAAGGACCCTATGTGTAACCGAGGCTTGGCAGCCTGTGGAGTGTAGATAAGGAAGCCGAGGGTCTGAGAGTTTCAAGGACTTGAACATGAGTTCTGGAATCAGAAGGAAGCTTTGGGCTGGGTGCGGTGGCTAATGCCTGTAATCCCAGCATTGTGGGAGGCTGAGGCAGGCAGATCACTTGAGGTCAGGAGTTTGAGACCAGCCTGGCCAACTTGGTAAAACCCTGTCTCTACTAAAAATACAAAAATTAGCCGGGCATGGTGGTGGGCCCCTATGTTCCCAGCTTACTGGGGAGGCTGAGGCAGGAGAATCGCTTGAACCCTGGATGTAGAGGTTACAGTGAGCCAAGAGATCGTGCCATGGCACTCCAGGCTGAACAAGAGCGAAACTTCATCTTAAAAAAAAAAGGAGAAGGAAGCTGTGGATTTTAAGCAAAATTATGTAAAATAATCTCCTTTAGTCAACAGGAAAAGTGCTACCTACCTCATAGAGTTTTTACGGGGATTTAATCAGAGAGCGTCGGAGAATGGCGAGGGGCTTTGACTGTCATCTGGTTGTGCGCATGCGCTTTGTGCGCTATTTCTGACTTGGCCTGTAATTGACAGCACCCAGCCGAGTGACCCCTCCCTTACTCCGTGCAATGAATAGAACGTTTATGTCCCTCTGAATTCATACAGCAAGATCATCACCCTCAAGGCGAGGATGTTGGGAGGGGGAGCCTTTGGGAGGTGGTTAGGTCATGAAGGTGGAGCCCTCATGAGTGGATTATTGCCCTTATGAAGTCAACCCCAGAACGTCCTGTTGTCCTTCCACCATGTGAAGGTGCATGAGAAGACCGCCGTCTGTGAGGACGTGGGCCCTCGCTGGCCTCTGGACCTGTGGCACCTTGCTCTTGGACTTCCTAGCCTCCAGAACTGCAAGAAGTAAATGTTGTTTTTAAGCTACCCTGTCTATGGTATTTTGTTACCACAGCCCCAGTGGCCTAAGGCACGCAGAATTTGAGACTATCCAGCATTAATGGGGAGACTGTCAGGTTATTTGTAGCCTCCAGGAGGCAGGACCTGAGAGTCATTTGAAGGAAGGAGGGAGATAGTTTGTTGACACTGGACCAAACTCCAGGGTGCGAGGAGGTCTGTATGTGGGGTTCACACTGGGTGTCCACTGAAGCTGCCCTAAGGAATAAGTTTCCTTTTCAATAGATTAATAATATAAAATATTTTTATATATTCATTCAGTGGAACATTAGTTATCCTTAAAATGGAAGGAAACCCTAACACATGCTACAACATGGACGAAGCTTGAGGATGTTATGCTGAGTGAGATAAGCCAGTCACAAAAGACACACTGTAGAATTCCACTTCTATGAAGTAGTTATAGTAGTCCTGGAGATGAAGTGGAATCGCCATTGCCAGGGGAGTTGTCGTTTCATGGGCACAGAGTTTCAGTGTGGATGATGAAAGCATTCTGGAGATGGATAGTGGTCATGGTTGCACAGCACTTTGAATGTTCTTAATGCCAGTGAATTGTGTACTTAAAAATAGCTAAAATGGCAAGTCTTATGCTACCACAATAAAAAAAATTGTTTCATCCATACAGCCTCAGATCTTCCTAGCTCAGATCACCACAGTAGTCACAATCTCATTTTTCCTTATAATCCCTGTAAGGCGGGCATTTCCCCATCTTACAGAGAGGGAAAGTGACTCTCAGAGGGGCTACGTGATGCTTCAGCAAGGGAGGGGCTAAGGGAGAGAGCAGAGGAGCTTCCAGCAGGGAACCCCACAGCCCAGGGACTTAACCAACAGACATAGATTCCAATTCCACACAGCTCTGACTGAGGTTCTGCGATCAGGGCACCGGCATGGTTGGGTTTTGGTGAGGCCTCTCTTCCCAGCTTGCAGGCCGCTGCCTTCTTGCTACATCCTTACATGTCAGAAAGAGAAGGTGTTCTAGTTTTTCCCACCTCTTCTTATAATGACCCAAATCCCATCACCAGGGCCCTGTCCTCATCACTGCACATAGGTCTAATTACCTCCCAAAGCCCCATCTCCAAACACCATCATCAAAGTTGGGATTAGGGCTTCAACATGTGCATTTTGCTGGGAAACACAACACCCAGTCTATGGCGCCCAGTCTTAAATGCCTCAAGACTCAGTTTCTCCTTCTGTAAGATGGGAACAGTAATAGCCGCTCACCTATATGGGGTTTCTGTTTGACTTGAGTGAAGTGACAGGAGCAGATGGCTCTGTAAGCTGCAGTTTGGGGAGCTTAGTCTTGTCCGGGGCTTGGCTGAGTCTGTGTCTCTGGACTGTTGTTTCTCAGGGCACTTGGGGGCCTTTTTAGCTGCATATGGGCAGCATTTGGTGGGAGGACAGTTCTGCTGCTCCCTTTCTTAAGGCTGCTCCTAAATACTTCATCCCCAGGTTTCTTCATTTAAGGCAATCACAAAGGGAGCCTCTCCCAGGGGCCTTGCCCAAGGCATGGTTATTAAAGGTTCCTCTTAATGACCTGATTGTTTTTAATGGGATCATCTGATTAAGTCAACAGGCTGGCAAACAATGTGCCTGGAGCACACCCCTCAGTCAGAGGCTCAGCTTTTCCATTCTGCATGGAGGTCACTCAGATCTTGGCTGGAACAGGACCCAAAAAGTGAGTCTCCGAGTGAGCTCTGCCCATGTCAGCAGATGGCACACCCCAGCCAGCTTGCATGCATTGGATGTAGCTGGCTCCACTTTCTACTGGAGGCCACCCTGCATCTGGTTGTCAGTCAGGGGCTGTCACTAGTCATGTCTCACTCTTCTGAGGGCCTAGGCAACCCGCCTTGAGTTTAGTGTTGCAGCTTAGTGACTGTAGGACTGAGGGGAGCACTAGGTACCTTTCATGCTGCACGGGCCAGAGGGAGCATGCAGAATGCCGGGGCAGGGACCACTTAGAAGGCCGAGGATGGGCATGGATGCACTTGCTTGCAACAACGGCAGCCTAGCAGGGCAGTAGGAAGCTCTCTCAAGGTGGCCCCTGGGAGTTACAGTTCAGTTACATGGTTTTTGGCAACATTAACAAAGTAAGTTGGAAAGAAGACCACAGTAGTAACCTTGAATCCAGTGCAGTCTGAAAGCCAGTGTATTTGTTAGGCATGCATTTGGCTGCAGATAACAGAATCCCTAACTTAAACACATGGGGATTATCTTCTTGCAGGATGATAATTCCGGAGGTGGAAAGTCCAGGGTTGGTGAATCTGCTCAGAGGTGTTTCAGGATCCCAGGCTCTTTTTAATCTCTCCATCTCTCCATCCTTAACAGGCAGACGTTCATCTGGACAGAGCTAGGTCAGGCAGCAGGGGGTTTGGAATGAGAGTTGTGTCAGTCCCAGGCAGGTCATGCAGAGAGCACTAGACTTGCAATCAAGAGACCTGGGTTCTCACCCCACACTGGGTCACCTTGGGGCAAGTCACTGCCATCTTCTGGACCTTTTCCCATCCCTCAGATGGGAGAGTTGAACTGTATTATCTCTGCAGTCCCTTCCATCCTGTTCTAGTTATCTATTGCTGTGGTACAAATGACCCGAAAACGTTGTAGCTTAAAAAGCTTATTTCATTCATGAATCTTCAATTTCAGTAGGGCTCAGTGAAGATAGCTGGTCTCTGCTCTACTCAGGGTCAGCTGGGAGGGAGGCTAGAATGAGGCTGGGGCTGGGATCCTCTGAAGGCTCGCTCACTGACCTGTCTGGCAGGTTATGCTGGAAGCTGGCAGGACCTCAGCTGGAGGGAGCTGTAGCTGCAACATCTACACCTGGTCTTTCGTCTGGCTGCTTGGCCTCCTCACAACATAGCCACTGGGTTCTAAGGGTAATGGAGCTGGGAGGAGGCTGCATCGCCTTTCCTAATTGGCCTGGGAACTCATGCAGTATCACTGTCATTTTCTCTTCATGAGAAGCAAGTGATTCAGTCTGGTTCATATTCAAGAGGACAGTTAGACTCCTCCTCTTTTTTTTTTTTTTTTTTTTTGAAACCGTTGTCTCTGTGACCCAGGCTAGAATGCAGTGGCATAAACTTGGCTTACTGCAGTCTTGACTTCCCAGGGTAAAGTGATCCTCCCACCTCAGTGTCCTGAGTAGCTGGGACTATAGCCACGAACCACCACACCCGCCTAATCTTTTTTATTTTTAGCAGAGTCTTGCCATATTGCTCAGGCTGGCCTTGACCTGGGCTCAAGTGATCCTTCCACCTCAGCTTCCCAAAGTGCTGGGATTATAGGTTGAGCCACCACACCCAGCCCACACTCTGCCTTTTGATGGGAAGAATGTCAAAGAATATGTGGACCTGCTTAAAACCAGTGTGCATCGGTAGGTTTCAAATTCAGCGTTCCTGTGCTTTCATGCTTATTTTCGCTCTTCCAGAATTCAGCAGAGGCTAGACTTCTCGGGACAAGACTGTAGATAAGCTGTTATGGAACAGATTTATGAGATGTGGACTTCTTAAGCCCAGGCCCGACTGCTAGGGCGGGATCTTCCTTCATCTTGAAAGTAATCAATACTCGGTTGATTTTGAGGGTTGCTACCTTACAACACAAGACTTGAGAGTCGTTATACAGCAGCGTTTGAAATGTGCACTGTGATCACAGTTCATCAACACACTTCTACTGGCCGTCTCTTGTGTGCCTGGCACCATCCTAGGCACAAGGAGTTTAAATCAGGCCCAAGGTCTGGCCTCATTCATGGGAGATGTGTAGTTTTGCTGGAGACGTGCACTGTGATCACAGTTCATTGACACACTTCTGCTGGCCCTGTCTTGTGTGCCTGGCACCGTCCTAGGCACAGGAGTTTAAATTGGGCCCGTGGTCTGGCCTCATTCATGGGAGATGTGTAGTTTTGCTGGAGACGGAGGCCTGGGAGCGCTTCTGCCTGTGGAGTCAGCGGCGCCTGCTTTCAGTCTGTGTCCCTCATGTCCACTCTGGGCTTGGCACAGAGGGAGCATTCGTCCCTCTATTGGTCAGTGACAGAAACTTAACTCAGAATGGTGTGACTAAATACAGAAGAAAAAAGAATTATGTCTGTTTGATTTTGATGTATGTAACTAGAAAAGCCAGGGTAGATTTGTGACCACAGACATCACTGGGTGCTGGGACTGAAGTGGTAACTCCTCCCTGCACCTCTGTGTTAGACAGTTACACTCATGGCACCCAAGAAACAAAGCCTCTGATGGCCACGCCCCCTCACACTGACTCTGGGCTGGACTGTGATTCATTTTGGCCAACTAGAAACCAGCAAGTGTGATACAAACAGAGGCTCGATGAGCCACTTGCTCATTAGGGCTGTCCTCCTGGAACACATCCTCAAGGAATCCAGCCACCCAGGCGTAAAGAAGCCCGGGGTAGACTGTTGGCCGAAGAGAGGCCACATGGAGAGAGTCCTCGGAGGACAATTCTATGTCAGACATTCCAGACATTTTAGGTAAGCTCCCCGAGGAGGGCAGCCAGCAGGGGACCTCAGCCTAGCTCTGTGGAGCAGAACCACGCAGCCCAGTCCGTTGAGGCCATAGAATCCCGAGAAACAATAAATTGATGCTTTAGGCCACTATGTTTGGGGTCATATTGTTTATAGGTAATAGGTAACTTTCTTTTTTTTTTTTTGGGACGGAGTTTCACTCTTGTTACCCAGGCTGGAGTGCAATGGCGCGATCTCGGCTCACCGTGACCTCCGCCTCCTGGGTTCAGGCAATCCTCCTGCCCCAGCCTCCTGAGTAGCTGGGATTACAGGCACGCGCCACCATGCCCAGCTAATTTTTTGTATTTTTAGTAGAGACAGGGTTTCACCGTGTTGACCAGGATGGTCTTGATCTCTTGACCTCGTGATCCACCCGTCTCGGCCTCCCAAAGTGCTGGGATTACAGGCGTGAGCCACCGCGCCCGGCCCAGGTAACTTTCTATCTCTAAGCAGTGGCAAGAGAGCTACCAAGAACTCTGGGATCAGAAATCCCAGTGGACATAAAGCACCTCTTGCCTTCATTTAGGGAGAAGTCCAAGCATTGAGGGATTGACTCACATTTAACAAGGGCAAGTCACTTGTTCATCTTGGAACTCATCACTGTGGCCAGGGAATGAAGACCAGCCCAGAGATGTGTGGCCGTCCCTGAAGCGAGTGGGGAGCAGGGTCAGTGCCTCTCAACCCATGACCTGGGATGGAGGGAAAGGCAGGGAGAAAAATGAGCCTGTCGTTAGCAGAAAAGAAGGCAGCAGAGACAGCAGAAACCACCACCGATCTCCCCCGCAGGGAGTGTGCGAGACGGTGAAGGGTGAATGAGTAATCGTGAGTGGGCTTAGGGAGGAAGAGCTTTAATGAGGGCTAACATGGAAGCCAGGACTTGTCACAGGTCAGGGACAAGGGTTTCTAGGAGATGAGCAAGCTGAGGGGTGGAACAGGCGACAGGAAGCCAGAGGTGGGGACTGGGCCTGCCCGGCACGGAGGGAGCAGGAACCGCGTCTGAGAGGCAGACATGTCGCAGCCGAAAGTCCTGGTGTTTGCCAAAATGCCAAATGTGTTTTAGGCCTTCCCCTTGAATGTGAAATACAGTTTTATTTTAAGAAAAGTGTCCAGGTATTTCTGATTCATTTACACTTAAGTCATCCTTTTGTGTGTGTAAGTGTGAGGAGCTATTTCATGACAAGAAATCCGGAAAACATTTTATCTTGGCATTTTCCATTTCGGGCTGTTTATCTGAGGAACAAGATGCTGCATTTGCGTGGGGCCAAGCCCATCAGCCTTCAGCCAGGTTTCCAATATCCAGGCTCTAGGGAGCTGGGCAGGGGCAGAGGCAGGGGCATGGGCAGAGACATCTGAGTGGGAGCTTGTAGTGGAAGGCAGTGGGGAGCCCGGGAGCGCACAGAGCCTGCACTAAGGGCTGACTGAGGTTGTACTCCACTGGGGACGTACAGTTGTCTCCAGATCTTTGCAGAGGCCACCCCTCCCTGGCCCCTCGTTGGTAACGGAGTCATGAGGACAGTTTGTATTCAGTGCTGTGCCCATGCAAGCTTGGGATACACCATCCGCTCCGGCCAAACGCCTTCTGGAACAGAACCTGAGGAGGAGACGTTCTCTTAGAAGGCTGTGGGGTGCCCGGAAGCCCCTTGGAGCTGGCAGAGGCCCAAGGAAGAGAGATGAGGGGGTCAGCCGCTGGTCTCAGGACAGACAGATGGAAAAGGCCAAGGCTCTTCACACAGGAAGTCAGGAGGCTGGAGGGACAGTGTGAAAACTGTCTAGAGCCCAGCTCCTTCACCCCGGCACAGAAGGGAGAGCTCTCAGAGCAAGGGTGAATGAGAGTCACCTCAGACCAGCCCCAGGTCCAGCACTTTTGCTGCCAGTATGCTTGGAGCTGCCTCCACTCCTCTCACTGATGCCCTGCTTTGCTGCCTACCCAGGCCCTGCTTATCCACACCCATGTGGGGTGCACTTCTGGGGCCCAAACCCCACCTTTTTTGACTTGGCCTTGACCCCCTTCAACACCAAGTGCCCTGCAGGATGTGGCTTGGCTTCTGGACTCAGCTTCCCCACCCTGTCCTGGCTGTAATTGGCGTGGGCCCTCTTGTGCCTACCACAGCACCCTGAGTGCTAGGACAAAGGAGGCTGTCTTTCTGGAAGGCAGCAGTTTGAATGAGAAAGGATAGGAACAGTTTCATATGGCAGTTAATAGAATAAACAGGAGTACAGGAGTATGCGATGGACTCACTCTTTCGCCCTTAGAGTTGCCATTTATGGAGCCTCATGTCTGAGTAGCAGAGCCTCATGTCAAGGCTGAGGGAACACCAGGGGCTATATAGTCTGTTTGAATTCACATTTTGGGGCTCGGGTCTTTTGTGGCTTGCCTGAACCCCCTCTATCCTTGGCCCCTGGGCCCAGCAATGGAAACAGCCCATTGTAGGCTCACTGGCTGGCCCCTCACTTCCCCCCAGAAGCTCCATGACAGCATCAGGCTTTCTTTTATTGCAGATGACAGAAACATGACTCAGACTGGCTTCAGCATCAAAGGGAACTTAATGGGCTCTGGAGTTTGCTGGTTTAGGAGCTGCAGATGTCCTCCTGGTGGGGCTGCTCACCTCTAGGCTCTGCGGTCCTCTGTGTTGGTCTCATTCTTAGGCAGGCACTTCCCCACCAGGCCCATGTCCCCCCAGCTCACCGTGCCAGCAGAGTCCCATAGAGGACATTCCCTGGTCCAGCCACGGCCACATGTCCCATGAGCCTGTCACTGTAGTTGAGAGGGTGTTGGGCTTTGCTTGGCTCCTGAGGTTAGGGGATACAGTCAGCTCCCCCCAAACCCACATGGGCCTATCTAGGCAAAGGGGCGGTTCCCCGGGGCAGCCAGAAGGGTACTAGTAGAAGTATGGGAAGGATGTTGGAAAGGCCCATAGGAGTCAACCCCAGGGCCTACTCCCTCCCACATGCTTTTCCTTCTCATTCCCTGGCCCTCTGCCCTCTCTCCTTGAGGACCACCAAGCCTCACCTCCTCCAGGAAGCCCTCTTGGATTACTCCAGCCCTTGTGCTTTCTTCCTCCCCAGAACTCCCAGGACATTCAACTTTGTTGGGCCTGCCTGAGCAGTGCTGACTACCTCAAGCTGTTACCATCTTCAAGTTTGTCTGTGTTTGCTTTCCTGCTAGAGGTATATGGAGGTCTTGAGGGCAGGTCTGTGTTCCTAAGGCGGCTGATGAGGTGTAAAGAGCTTTGGGCTCTTCTCCAGTGCTTCTGGCCTAGGCTGTGCTTTGCCTGTGGATACATTTTACCTGATCCTCATTTTTCTATGTTGATGAAGCTTTTCCTGTGAGCCTTGGACACATTATCTTTTTCCATTTTGCACTGATTTTTTTAGGGAAAGCCTTTGCATCCTGGGGTCTGCACACTGTGTAGCCATTTCTTACCAGCCATATAAGCTTAGCTGACTTATTTAACCTCTTGTTGCCCCAGTTTCTTTCTTCATCTTAAAATGAAAACCCGTAAGTAACATAGAGTTAGGCAGTTTAAGCGGGTGGTGTGCATGTAAATGGAGTCCTGCAGAGTGCGGGGCTCCCAGACAGCTGTTGAATGAATGAGTGACTGACTGCATTGCTGCGTGCTGCGTGTGTGCATACATGAGCGAGTGAGTGAATGAATTTGTCCGTCTGTTGTGGAGCCACATGACCTGTTAGGACTCTAGACAGGGGCCTCTATGAAAAAGGAAGGCCCTGCTTTGTGGGCCTGACCTAGGCAGGCAGCAGGTCAAGAGCCAGCCCTGCCTCAGGTCAGCATGGCCTGGAAGTCAGCCAGGTCTGCAAGAGAATGGGCACCTGTGGCTGGGTGGTCCATGGGGGAGGAGGCTGGTACAGGCTAGAGCTGGGCAGGTCAAGCTTGACTATTTCCAGGACCTTTGCCTGTGCCGAGCATGGGTTATTTTTTCTGGATGCATCCATCCCCCATCCTTTCAGTGACACTTCCCTGATTTCCCTTTGGGTGAAGCCTCTACCCCACTCCCAAACTATGTATCTTGGGGTAGGCTGGCCCCACCAACAGGCTCTGGTGATATCCACATGACCCAGTTATTCCGCTAAGAGACAAATTCTAGGATTTTCCTGGAACTTCTGAAATAGAGAGGGTCTCTTTCCACTGGGGTGAGCCGGCAGGATGTGGTCTGGGGCTGTGGGGAGCCACAGTGTGAAGAAGGCTCCCTGGGAATGAAGCCAACAAGGAGGAAACAGAGCTGACGGATGGGGAAGGAGAGAGCTTTGGTGATGTCATTGGAGCGCCTGGATCCAACCAGACCTGTGTCTTCCTGGATTTTTCAGTCAAGAGAGGCAGTACGTTCTCTTTGTTATTTCATCTAGCATGACCCAGTTAATTCTGACCCTTGGAGATAAAGGGACTGATACACTGCTTTACTGAAAGCAGGTGTTCCCGAGAGATCCTCACCGTATGACACAGAATCAGTATCCCTGCGGACGCTCATTCCTGTGGAGGTTTGCATTTTTGAAGTCTTTGTCAGAGATTCTGAAAAGGAAGGATCGTAGATAGGCGAGGTCTCAGGAAATAGTGGTTGCAGTGAGTGACAGCGTGTTCACAGCCCAGGTAGCAGAACTTGTCTCCCTGGGTAACAGCTCAGGTTATGTTGTGGCTGCGTCGCACCAGAGATTCTTTAGAGAACAAGGATGTCAGAATCTGGAATGTGTGTTGCGTACATTGAGCAGAGATTCCTTCCAGTTGCTCATCACTCAAGGTCTCAATGAATTTTTTTCAGGGTGTGCTGGTTTGTATTTTACTTATGCTGTTGGTTCAGTGATGGAAACGATTACAGGCAGTGATAAAGCATGGCAATAAATGAAAGGAAATGACAGGAAAGCACCCATCCTCGTGCTTCCATGGACACAGAGATGAAGATTTCCATCTGTGGCTAAACAGGAGCAGAGCTTTGGAGGTGCTCCTGGTCGGTCGGTTCCCAGTGACACATCTTCAACTCCAGGCCATGTAAATTGCTCAGAACCTATGCACGTCATGGAGGGATTTTTCTTTGTTTGTTTTTTGTTGGTTTTTAAGACGGAGTTTTGCTCTTATTGCCCAGGCTAGAGTGCAATGATGAGGTCTCAGCTCACTGCAACCACCGTCTCCCAGCTTAAAGTGATTCTCCTGCCTCAGTCTCCCAAGTAGCTGGGATTACAGGCACACACCACCATGGTCAGCTAATTTTTTTTATTGTGTTTTTAGTAGAGATGGGGTTTTACCTTGTTGGCCAGGCTGGTCTTGAACTCCTGACCTCAGGTGATCTGCCTGCCTCAGTCTCCCAAAGTGCTGGGATTACAGGCGTGAGCCACCATGCCCAGCCGGAGTTTTTTTCTAATTCAGTTCAGGATATAGATGGGAGGTTGGGCCAGGGAAATAGAATGTAGGACAGGGGGTGCCCTGCTCATCACTTAAAGGATCTCCGTGTTAAAATTGTACCATAAAGCCATGCTTGGAGTCTAAAGCTTCAATGTGGATCCTCTCTTCAGGGAATCGGGGGAGACTTGCATGGGAAGGATGCCCTTCGGCAGAGCTCGCTGGCAGTCCCCAAAGGCTGCCTCTGGTCCTAGACAGTGCCCTTGCATGGGTGTTTAGCACTTGCTTGGATCACTCCTTTTGGTGTTGGTCCTGTCATCCGACTGTGGGAGGATCACAGACAGCGCCCCCATCCTGCCCTCCAGCTCTGCCCTGTTGTCCTCAGATACAAGTGCATCACCTGCCCTTGGGTACACTCTTTCTCCAGTGATCCCCTTGGTTCATTACGTGGGCTGACCACAGGCTCCTTATGATCCCGGGCAGGCACAGCCAAGGATGGATGACTGAGGGCAGCTGTGGATGGATGACTTGGGTTAGCATTTGTGCAGCTTTTGAACATTCTCATGGCTGAATGGGGAAGGATGGTGAGTTCTTCCCAGTCCCGGGGTGTGGTAAATGACTGCTGTTATTGCTGTGATGTCTGTGCAGACTGGAACTCAGGTGGGCTAAATATGTATGTTTTCATTTGAGAGGGGCAAAAAAGTATTCTATGGTTGGTTGTTTTCCAAAGGCAGTAACTCACCTGGTTAGTTTTTCTTTTTCCTCTCTCCTGCCCCCAAATCAGAGAAAGCACAACATCCAGGTCATGTTTCCAAATTTCATTTCATAAACTGAAAAACACATTTTAAGTCTTAAAGGGCAAAAGACACCTTCATCTAGTTAACTCTGAAAGTTTTGAATGTTTATGTGGCACAAAGTTCCTTCCTTTTTTAGACAGACTAGAATCGTTCCTTTGCTAAAACCTTCTTCGGTTTTTGGTTTGTTTGAAAAAAATTTTTTGTTGTTGTGTTAAAAAATATGTAACATAAAGATTGCCGTGTTAGCCATTTTAATGTACAATTCAGTGGCATGAATTACATTCCCAATGTGTTGTGCTACCATCACCACTGTCTGTTGCCAAAATATTCCATAACCTCAAACAGAAACTCTGTAACCATTAATAAATAACTCCCTTTATACCCCTGTCCACAGCGGCCCAGCCCCTGGTAACTTCTTAACTACTCTGTCTCTATGAATGTGCCTAGACTAGATATTTCATATACATTGAATGAACTTAAGTAGCCATTTGTTTCTGACTTTCATTTAGCATAAATACTTCAAGGTTTGTCTATGTTGTAGCGTATGTCTGTACTTCATTCCTTTTCATGGTTGACTAATATTCCATCACATGAATAGACCACATTTTGTTTATCCATTCATCAATTGATGCACAGTTGACCTCATTCTTAATGTTGGCTTTAAATAGTTTTAGTGAGTAAATGTAATAAAATCATATACCCCCTAATGACATTTCAGTCAGTGATGTACCACGTATATGATGGTTGTCCCGTAAGATTATAATACCATATTTATATGTTTAGATATATAAATTACCACTGTGTTACAGTCATCTACAGTATTCAGTACAGTGACATGCTGTGCAGGTTTGCAGCCTGCGACAATAGGCTACACCACATAGCCTAGTGTGTAGTCAGCTCAACTACGTAAGTTTGTGTAAGTACACTCTGAAGTTCACACAATGACAACATCACCTAAGGACACATTATATCCCCTTTGTTAAGTGATGCAGGACTGTGAATTTCTATAAATTATTCCTATAGATTCTCTGTTTCATGATACCATCTGGACAATGGAATGGAATGAAATTGAACTAACATTTATTGATTGTTTACTGTAAACCAGGCTGTATGCTGGGGTCATGCACAGAATGTTATCTCATTTAATCCTCACCAGCATGGTAGGACGTGGATCTCCTCACCTCGTTTTACACATGAAAACACTAAGCTTCTAAAATAGAAGGGATTTGCTCAAGGTCACATAGCTAATATGTGGCTCGCTGAAATTTGAACTTGGTCCACCTCACTCCTGAGTCCATGTGCTCCCCTCCTGTCTGCTCTGTCTCATTGATCACAGAGACAAGCTGGCTCATGTGGCTTGGTCACATTTAGAGATGTTTCACAGATGCTTTCTTCCCAAACACATCAACAGAGCCTTGAGCCCTGGTCCAAAATGACTTACCTTTTGTCCTTTGGCCTTAGTAGATTCCATATCAGTTCCTAAGTGATGAGGAGAGTATGTAGGGGTCACATGAGGTGTTGGCGTAGTTTCGAAGGGTTCTTGGAGTAACTGATAGATCTGTCTGCACTACAGTTGGGGAACCAATGGCCGGCTACCTCCACTGAGCTTCTGCTCTGGCAGCAAAGTCAAGGACTGTCCAGTCTTACTAGTCACACATTGATTCCTTCCCAGTCTTCCCTCCCTTCTTCCTTACCAGCCACGCATCCATCCTTTGATCCATCCACCCATCTGACCATTCAGCATCCGTCTGGCCAACTGTTCATGGATTCATACATGCATCCATTCATTCATCAGACCATCTATCCATCTAGCCATCTTCCATCTATCCATCCATCTATCCATCCATCCACCCGTTCATCTGTCCATCTATCCATCATCCTTTCATCCAACCATCTGTCCATCTAACCATCCTCCATCCATCCATCTATCCATCCATCCACCATGCCTCTGTCCATCATCTGACCATCCATTCACCCAACTATCTATCCATCTGAATATCCTCCATCTATCCTTCATCCAGCCAGCCCTGCATGTGTCCATTTATCTACCATGCATTCATCTGACCATCTATCCAACTGACCATCCTCCATATATCCGTCCATCTATCCATCCATGCATCCATCTATATACCATCAATTCATCCAACCAATCATCTATGACTACACCAGACAATATTTATCATAGGCCTGGTGGCTGCTATGTCCTGTGCTAGGCTCTTAGATACAGTGGTGAGCAGCACCAATGACCAGTGAGACAAACATCCTTTAACACAGGCAGAGTAGGGTTTGCAAACTGACACCTATGAGATGGATCCAGCTAGGAAAATGTGGCAAAAATCAGGAAAATTTATTTTAAAATCATGATTTCTGGCTTCTCTTGGAAAAACTGGGAGATTAGACCTCACAGGGCCCAGTTTTCCACACGGCAGTCCCTGTTAGAATTGTGTGGTATTGTGCAGGGCACAGCCCCTTGGTCCCCACAGCCTGACACTCCCTGTTGTATTGCTCCTGGACCCTTCATGCACGCACATTGTGTGCCTGGCCATGGGAGGCCTGTAAGCCTCCACCCTCCACACCAGCTGGGTTTGCAGCAGCCATTGGCTTTATGGCCTGTGAAGGTAGACAGGGCACTGGCCTTCCAGTCTGAGGCCTGGACTCTGTTCTGACAACGTTCTACCCCTGAGCTCACAGTTTCCTCATCTACAAAATGGGGGTGTGGGCAGAGAGCGAAGATGATAAAAGAAGTGAAAAGGATCTGCAGACTAGAGCATGCTGCTAGGCAAAAAGAACTGCTGCCGCCGAGAGCCTGAGCCCTAAGAGGGCATTGAGAGAGAGAATGGACCCTGTCGTGAGGCTAAGGCGCCAACTCTCCGGTCAGCCTCCTTCCTGCACACTGCCTAGCACCGTTAGTGACAGGGACGTGGGCTGTCTTCCCCCACAGTGCCCAGGTATAGATAGATCTCAGGGCAGCATTCTAAGCCCTTCCAACATGCCTTTGGTGCAATGTGGTTGCTTTTTTAATTTCTCACCCGCCAGTTGGGGGTACAGGTTTGCTTTTATCCACTCTCCACCCCTTTAAACAAATCTTTGTTAGGCACCTGTTCTAGACATTGGGGATACAATAGTGGAGTAGGACTGACAGTGTCAGGGGCTTACATGTCCTCGGTACGGCCCACCATGCCTTGCTGGGCACTTCTGGCTGTGTCTTGGCTGTGGGTGGATGGCGGGAGGATGAAAGGATAGGTGTGGTTGCAGCAGCACCCGCAGCCTGGAGGCCCCGTCCCTGCTGAGTCCTGGCCCAGGGTGTTGACATGGAGGCATGCCCGCCTCAGTGACAGGCACTTTCCACACACACAGCCACAGATGTGGCAGCTTTGTGCACAGGAAGCCCACTCCCACCAGCTGTTGTTCGCACACACAGCCCGTAATGTGCCTTCATCCTCTTATTTAACTGCTGATTATTTTGCCCCAGGATAGGTGTGAGGTGCAGGGATCATGGGGTGGACAAGGTAGGCATGGTCCCTCAAGGAGCATCTGGGGAGCCTGGGGGAGACCAGGAGGGGCACCCGCCAGGTCTGAGGAGGCAGGAAGCTTCCAAAGGGAACCAACGCCTAAATGAAGAAGGGAAGGTTAGGGATACTTGGAGGGAATGCCAGAGAGGAGGGGAGGAGGTGTGCCGGTGCTCAGAGCAACTGTCTTTGTGCATTTGGTCAGGAGAGGTGAACTTAAAACCAGAGACATCTGGTAGAGAGCTGTCGGCAGGCAGTGCTTCAGGCATGTTGGCATCTGAGTTGGGTGTGGGTGGGATGTGAGGAGGCCAGCCCTCAGTGGGGCTGTGGGAAGGGGCCAGGCTGCTCAGCCTCTGGGGGCCAGAGGCACAGGAGGTGGGTGATTCTTCTGCAGGTGTTTGGGTGTCATTAGACAAGAGAGGGGAGAGGGGCAAACAGTGAGGGAGGTCTCTCCAGGACTGGGCTGGGAGGCCCTGAGGCGCAAGAGGGAAGGACAGGGTGGTGGAAATGAGGACGAAGATGCGGCAGGTGGAATGCCCAGGGTGCCGTGGAGTATTTGGTTCTGAAGCTCAGGATCCATAGTCACAGAAGCTGGCGAGGAGGTGAAGCCTCCAGATGGCTCTGCAGAGACAGAAGAGACACAAAAAGAGAAGAGGCCCTGGAACCGAGCCTAAGGAACCCACCAAGACAAGGGAAGGGAAGGGCATGCAGAGGCAGTTGGTGAGGTGCAAAGGCCTGGGTGATCCCCAGCACTGGACGGGGCCTGCTCCTTCCAGCAACCGAGAGCTCCGAGGGGTTTCAGTTGTGGGAAGGTGTGGAAGGGAAGGAGAGCAGGCTAGTAGGTGTGGAGGGAAGGGGCACAGTGCAGGTGGCAGGGTCAAGAGGGAGGATCTCTAGTGTCCAGGAAGCTGAGGGCCCTGCAGCCACAGAGCCGGGGCAGATGTACACCTAGGGTCCAGCAGAGGCGGGAGCGGGGGTCTGAGCTGAAGGAAAGGTGGGTGTTGGGGGCTGAGAATGTTGCCCCAAGGCCTTCTGTTTCCTGGGTGAGGAAGGAGGGGTGCCGAGCACACCAGGATGGGCAGATGGGTCAGAGGTCTGAGGAGCCTGGAGTGGGATGGGCAAGAGCAGGAAGGATTGCAGGCACTTGAGGGCCAGGAGGGTTTGTGGACCTGGCATGTCCCTACTCTGGCTGGCTAGTGGCCTCCACCCCATGGAAACCTCTGCAGTGATTCTGTTCTGTTGCTGCCCCTGGGTGGACCCTGCCCAGCACAAGGACAGGTTCACGCCTGACACTCACTGCTTCCTGTGGAAGGCAGACTACAAAAGGAACCTGTTTGGGCATGGAGGCTGCAGGGAGGGAGGCTGGAGGCTGCTGCAGATGGGGCAATGCAGGGAAGCAGAGGAGGCCCTGGGCAGGATGGCTTCCAGAGGGAAAGTCCCCTGTAGCAGATGTCCCAGGAGGGCTGGGTGAGATCTGAGCCTGGCACAGTGCCCTCCTACCCATCTGCAACTCAGCTGCCTCCCAGAAGCGTGCACAGCACATGGCTCTTGGGTGGGATCCATTCCAACAGACAGCAGCTTTCTTCAGCATGGAAAAGTTTGCTTCAAAGAGAGTGACTTGGCTTTCATTGGACTCTGGGGAGACATAGCTCTAAATATTAGTTAGAACCTCAGCAGAAAACGCAAACAAGACTTGGTCCATTTACTGAGTTTTATTCTGAATTTTAAGACAAGCTCTGAAAATGCTGCATCATAATTTGAATTTCTGGCCAGTGTTTTGTATTTGTGGATGAGAGTAACTTGGGCCCTATGAAGAATTGGGATTCTGAGTCTGGTAAAACGTGACCAGTCCCTGGAATGTGGTATTTTTCCTCGCATACATGTCAGTTACAAGTTTGGATTTTTCTGTGCTGTCCACACCCCTGAAGTCCCAAAGTGGCCCCTTTGTGCATTGTCAGGGCAGCAGGCTGCTGTGTCAGCTTCCCCCCTCCCCCAGTTTCTGAGCCTCAGGTCCATTCATCTTTGTGGCCCCAGGCCCTGTGGCTCCAGGATGTGGACCAAGTGTGGTGAATTTTAGGGCACAGGCAGTGGATTAAGATTGCTGGGGCTCCAAACATAAAATGGTGCAGCCACTATGGAAAACAGTATGGAGGTTCCTCAAAAAATTAAAAATGGATCTACCATATGATCCAGCAATCCCAGCTTTGGGGATAGACCCCAAAGAATTGAAAGCAGGGGCTTGGAAAGGTATTCCCATGTTCACAGCAGCATTATTCACAGTAGCCAGAAAGTGGGAGCAGCCCAAGTGTCCATTGATGGATGAAGGGATAATCAGTCTGTGCTACTGGATCATCAGACAATGGAATAGTGTCAGCCTTAAAAAGGAAGGAGATTCTGTCATATGTTACAGCATGGATAGACCTTGAGGACATCACACTGAGTGAAACAAGCCAGACACGGAAGGACAAATACAGCATAAGTTCATTTATATGAGGTACCCATTTATATGAGGTATCCATTAAATTCATCCAGACAGAAATTGGAATGGTGGGTGCCAGGGTCTGGGGGAGGAGAAAGTGGGGAGTTAGTGCTTAATGGGGACAAGGTTTCACTTTTGCAACACGAAGAAGTTCAGAGGATGGATGGATGGTGGTGATGACGGCACAACAACGTGAATGTGCTTATGCCTTTGACCCGTACAATTATAAATGGTTAAGATGGCAAAATTTTAATATTATGTATATGTTACTGCAATTAAAAAAATAATTTTTTAAAAAAGCAGAAGATGATGGAAAAAGTTAGGCAGGAGGCCCATCGTAAGAAGGACTCCACCTGCCTGTGCTGACTGTGAAGATGGAGGAAGGAGCCTTAAGCAGTGGGCTCTAGGAGCTGGGACCTACCCTCAATTATAGCAGCACAAACGTGGGGACCTCATTCCTATACCCACAGGAACTGACTTTCACAGTGGCCTCTAGGAGCTGGGATCCACTGTCAATTACAGCAGCACAAACGTGAGACCTCAGTCCTACACCCACAGGAACTGACTTTTGCAGTGGCCTCTAGGAACTGGGATCCACTCTCAATTACAGCAGCACAAACTGGGACCTCAGTCCTATACCCACAGAAACTGACTTTTGCAGTTGCCTCTAGGAGCTGGGATCCACCCTCAGTTACAGCAGCACAAACGTAGGACCTCAATCCTACACCCACAGGAACTGACTTTTGCTAACTACCCAGATGAGCAGGAAAGAGATAACTCCCTGAGCCTCCAGGAAGAAACAGCCTGCCCACACCTTGATTTTAGCCTGGTGAGACCTGTTCTGGACTTATGACCTGCAGAACTCTAAGATAATACGTCTGTGTTGTTTTAAGCCACTAAAAAAAGAGGGGGCTGGGGTCAGATCCTGTCTGCCAGTTTCCAGCTGTGTGGCCTTGGGCTAGCTACATAAGCTCTGTGCCTCAGTGTCATCATTTGTAAACTGAGTTCCTGAATGTACACACCTCATATGTTGCAAGGGGGATGTGAGTGAGTTAAGAAGGGGCAGCACTTGGCACAGTGCCTGGAAGCGCAGTAAAGCCTCAACACGTGTTAGCTATTATCACCACCGCTTCTGTGGCCAACATGTCCTCCAGGGCCCAGCCGAAGCCCATCTCGTCCTAGGCCTGTGCCCTCTGGAATGAGGTGCTCAGGGACATCCAGCCTTGTCCATTTCCTCTGCTCTCTCAATCATGCTGTTTGTTCCGTGCTGCTTGAGATGCTGGAATATGGCCTTCTCTGTCTCTAACCCCCTTTGCTGCTGAGCGCGGTTTAATGTCTGTGGGTGTGGTGTGGTGGGCTTGCACCTCTAAGTTCAAATTCCAGCTCTGCCTCTTACTAGCTACAAGGCCCTGGGAACTTCCGTGACTGGAAAATGGGAGGCGTGGATGACAAGATGCATGTGTTTGTGGCAAGGGCAGAAGAGGCATGGTGTGGATGTCAGTCCTGTCAGACTGGGTCAGGGATACTCAGTGAGTGCTCAGTTGTCCTGAAGAAGCCTGCTTGCGGCTGCATGGAAAGGGGGGTGAGGATATCTCTTTCTGCACTTGCAGGTTACAGCAGAATGGAAGTCCTTCTCTTCTGCCCTGTCCAGCCTCATGCAAAGCTCTGTGCCCCCTCTGAGCTGGGACACAGTGTGAGGGTGCCACCCAGGCCACCCTGAAGGTTCATTTTAGAATCTGAGCAGCACTGCTGACATCCTGGTACACAGTGTCACACCTGACACCTTTCTGTTGTCCCTTTCCACCCTGGTACTCCCTGTATCTATCTCTCTCCCCTGCTGGATAGGGACTATGTTAACTCACATCTGTGCCTGCAAGAGGGTGGATGCCTGGGATATATCTGGTTCAGGAAAGTCCATAAATGATTTACTCTTTCTCAAACTGGATACCACATATATATGGTACATTTATATCCTTGTCTCAGTGTGTAGATAAAGTCCTCACAAAACAGAGTTACAGTGAGCATTATTGCACAAAATATCTCAACATTCCATGGCCATGTTTTATGTGATCAATTACAATTCTATAATACCATTAACACTGAGTAAGACACCGCTGCAAGTGTGTGCCAAAACGCATTGAACCAGTCTTCTACAATTGGATGCTTAGGCTGTTTCCAGTTTTCTGCTTACAGATAATTACTGTAGTGAGCATCCATGTTCATACCCATTTGTTCATATGTCTCATTTCCTCATAACATATTCCCAGAAAGGGAATTGTTGGGTCAAATAACACTCCAGTTTCTGAAGCTTCAGTTACACGTAGTAGTTCCAAATGGCCCTCCAAAAAGATCATTATGAAATATATATACTCCCACTAGGAGTGTACAAGAGTGCCATCTTCATCTGGCAATGAGTAGTACCAATTAAATTTTTTTTACCATATTTGTAGGTGGTATCTGAGATGCTAACACAGATTAATCACTGCAGTGTTCCAAGATGTTGAAAATCACCACCTCATTTAATTTGTGGGGAAAGCATCAATGTCTCCAGTTTACAGATGGATGAGTGGTCTCAGAGAGGAAGCTGAGGAGGTGCTTGGGGGTCTTCTGTGGTTTGTTGGGAGGGCTGGCAGCTGTCCACTACAGGTCACTGTGTCTCAGGGGACCCATGGTCGCCAGTAAGGTGAGCCTGAACACATGCCCTCCTTCCAGAGTTTAACCTACCCCAGGACTTAACTCCAGGAATTAGGGTTGAACTAGGGATTCCCTATGTGCAAAGTGCTGCAGAAAGTGGAGCAAGGGCATTTTGAAAGGTTTTCCTTTTCTAACAAGCATGCATCCATTGCAATCTGCGGAGTCTTATCTTAGCAGGGATTGGGGTAAGAAGGAATGACAACTCACAGCCAGAAGTTAAGAATGAAGGTCTTCTGTTTCAAGGGGGTGATTTCCAGCCAGGAGACCTCCTTTGCTCTGTAGCTGCTGAGAACTTCTCAATGCTGAGGCCTGGACTCTCAATTCAAATGTCACAGAACTGTCAGATCCCATATACTGGAATTATGAATGAACCTGCAAAGGAAATTGGCTTTGATCTGTTCCTCAGTGAATGTTCCACTGTAATCTTTGAGTCATTTTTTGGTGTCACTAAAGAAAGTGTTTAAAAATTTAATGAAAACTTAGCAAAATGAAAAAGTTGGGGAAAAAATAAGAACAGGAAATTCAGCCTAATCTCACCACCTTAAAATATAATTTTAATAAAATATAATTTTGAGTTCCTGTTTTAGGTCTTGTTTGCATAGATGATTTATAATCATAACATTATTTATTCTATAGCTGGTTTTCTTACCTAGTATTAAAGAAGCATTATTCTCTATTTGAGCACAGCGTTTCTAATTATTTTAAATGGCTCTATGGTAGTCCATCAAATGGATGTGCCATAGTCCAGCATTTGGCATTTACATGATGTCCAAGTTTTTGTTTGTACAAATACAACTCTTCTCTTCATATAAACAAACTTTTGCTTTTGTTTAATTAAGATCTAAAGTTTCAGGAGTGGGCTTCCTGGAGGCATCTTTGTCCCATCTGATGCATTGCCAATGTGTTTTCTTTCTTTTTTCTTTTTTTGAGACAGAGTCTCGATCTGTCACCCAGGCTGGAGCGCAGTGGCACAATCTCAGCTCACTACAACCTCCACCTCCTGGGTTCAAGCAATTCTCCTGCCTCAGCCTCCTGAGTAGCTGGGACTACAGGTGCGTGCCACCATGCCTGGCTAGTTTTTGTATTTTTGGTAGAGACGCAGTTCCGCCATGTTGGCCAGGCTGGTCTCAAACTGCAAGTGATCCACCTGTCTCAGCCTCCCAAAGTGCTGGAATTACAGGTGCAAGTCACTGCGCCCAGCTGCCAATGTGTTTTCTAATTGTGTCAACTTACACTGCAGTGTGTGAGTGCCAGTTTCAGGGCAATCTCTCCAGCACCTTTTAATACCCAGTATTGTCATTAAGAAGAAGAAAATATATATTTATTTAAAAGGTAACAGAAAAAAATAGATTCACTTATCCTTTTTAAGATCAATAATCATAGCATTTTCTCATGATTAACTGTAGAGAGGTAGGAAGCTGTGTGCAGAGCACTTTCTTTGTGTAAACGATGAAGAGTTTTCATACCTCCTACGTGCAGGGACTGGATGGTGAACACTAAAGACGGAAGTGTTGATGTCAGCTCCCTGTGAGCTTTACAGGAGTTGTCACATCCTGGGTTTCAGAGAAGATGTAAAAAGTTAATAATAACACATGATTTATGGTTTAAATAGTGGCTGAAGAGAAAGCAGATAAGCTGTCACTAGACAGCATATGAGCAATCGCTAACTAATGATCCCGTGTTGAGTTGCTTAAAGAGTCCAGAGGCTCCCTCAAGGTTGGGTGGTCAGAGGAAGCTTCATGCTTGGGGTGGGTGTTGGTGGGATTGTGCTGTGCTTAGATGGTGGTTAGTGCTGTGTGGCCAGAGTGGGAAGGTCAGAGCATTTGGCAGTGGTACGGAGGTGGGAAAGCCCAAGATAGGTAAGGTCAGAGCTGGAAGTGGCCTTAGAGGTCACCAGGAGCTTTGCTTCTTCAATTTCAATGTGCCAGAACTCAGCTGAGGTCTTGTTAGAATACAGGGTCTGATTCAGGAGGTCCAATGTGGGGCCTGAGAGTCTGTGTTTCTGACAAGCGCCCAGGGGCCACCGTAAACCATCCATGGAGAAGCTGGGATCTAGACCAATTTTTAAAGCTGGGGAAACTGAATCCCAGAGAGGGAAAGGTACTCTGAATTTGTATTATTATGCTTCTCTTTGGCATCTGAAACATATTTTTAAAGGTTTCAAGTAACTTCCAGTTCTGGAAAAAGAGGAGAAATATTTTCTGTATTCCTCCTAAGTGCAACTAAAAGCCCTGGACATTATGTATAAAACAAACATAAGAAGATTGTTATGATGGGGAGGAGTCAGGCAGCTAGGGACCCTGGGACACAAGGAAGGACACAGTGGTGACCTCACAATAGAAGTCTGCTCTTTAGCCAAAGGACCAGGAGAGGGGCAGCCCAGCAAGGCATACTTGTTTAAATAAGAACTGCTCTACCCTAACCAGTGCCCAACCCTCCCCCATGGTGTTGGTGGAGCAGCCCCTCCCGGCCACAGTGGTATCAGTAGTGAGGAGATGGAACTCCCACTCCCTGCAGCAGTACCAAAGAGCTACTCTCTTCTTTGGGTATCAACAGAGACCTGGTGGGGAACCTGGGTGTCCACTCCCACCTAACAGCAATGCAGTGGCATTCCCCCATCTTTTCCTGCCAGAGTGGTGTCATGGGAGCCAGCTAAGATAAAAGATTCAATAAGATCTAGACTTTGAGTATTATATAATACTCAAAATGTCTAGGTTTCAATTAACAGCTACTCATTATAATGAGAACCAGGAAAATTTCACCTTGGATTAAAAGAAAAACACTCCACACCAACACTGAGATGGCAGAGACATTAGAATTATCTGGAAAGGACTATAAAGCAGCCATTATAAAAATGCTTCACTGAGCAGTTGCAGATGTATTTGGAACAAATGAGAAAATAGAATCTTAATACAGAAATGGAAGAGATAAAAACAAGATAAAAACAAAATAATTTAGAAATGAAAAATGCAAAAACCAAAATGAAAATCTCAGTAGATAGTATCAACAGCAGGACACAGATGACAGAGAAAAGAATCAGTAAACTGAAAGATAGGATATAACAGAAATTACCCAATCTGAACAGCGAGAGAAAATAGACCAAAGTGGGGGAAAAAAAAAGAATAGAGCCTCAGGGAGCCATGCTATTCACAGATGATCTAACATTTGTGTCATCAGAATGCTAGAAGGAGAGGTGAAGGGGACAAGGTGAAAAGCCTTGAAGTAATAATAGCTGAAATGCTACAAATTTCGCAAAACACATAAACCTGCAGTTCTCGAGAAACGGAGCAAATCCAAAATACAATAAACCCAAAGAAATCTATGTCAACACAAACCCACTTTCTGAAATCTCGTGACAAAGAAACAATCTTGAAAGCAGCCAGGGAGAAGCAACACTTTACTTACTGGGAGAAAACAATGTCAATGACAGCAGATTCTTCATCAGGAAGTATGGAGGCCAGAAGGAAGTGGCATGAGAAGTTTCCAAGTGCTCAAAGAACTATCAACCTAGAATCCTAAACTAGAAATATCCTTCAGGAATCAAGATGCTCAGATGAAAGAAAACAGCGAGCATTTATTGACTGTCTACCGTGCACCAGGCCCTGTGCTGGGTATTATTTTGAACTCTGAGCTGGACACTATTATTATCAGCATCTTACAGAGGAGTGACCTGAGGCTTTGCATGTGAAGTGGCCAGCCAAAGGTTTCACAGTGAGAAAGGGAGGATTCAAAATGGAGTCTTCTGAAAAGCACAAACTTACACATGAACGAGACTGTACCTTGCAGCACCATCTGTAAAGCTAAAGATCGGAAATTTCTCAAGGATCCATCCAAAGGGACTGGTTGGACAAACGAAGGCGCACCCACTCTGTGGTGGTGTGTCGGGCTGTGATAGGCAATCAGGAAGGACTGTATGTATCACCACAAAGTGACTGTCAGGATATTGCTGACTGGAAGTGCCCAGGTGCAGAACTGTGTAGAGAGTATGCTGCCTTTTACATAAGAAAAAGGAGGAAATAGGAGTGTGTCTACATATTTGCTTTTATTTTGCAAAAGAGACAATGGAAGAATAAACCAGAAGGCTACAAACAAAAATGTACCCTCTTTTATAAGCTGACTTTGCAACCCTGTATTTTTTAACTGGAAAACAAAATTAAACCAAAAAGAATAAAAACCATCTCTTAATATTGAAAACAAACAGTCCTGTATACAAAATTGATGGCTTAACCTCACAGAGAATTGTTTCGAGTAACTTTGAAACATAGTAATTTGTGCATTCCAAATTAAATACCAAATTTGGGACAGAGATAAAAAGAACCATAAATAAAACTTAAACTGTGTTTGTTCAGTAGTCTTATTGTTAATAAAAATGGTATTGTTGTTTTGAAACTATTATGTATACAGATTTACATATGTAACCATAAGTAATTATATTAATATCTTTGAGAAGGTTTTTATTGTGAGGCAAGGAGTATAAATTAAGTAAAATCTCATCGTTATTGAGAATTAGAAACAGCAGTATTAAATGCTTGCTTTATTCCATACATGACTGTGTCAATGTCATCAGGAGTGACCACAGCCCCACACCAGGTCTCCCGCTCCTGGCTAGACCCTGCTTCCCACCTCCCACCGAGTTCCTTGTTGGCTCATTGCACATGCCTGCCCAGGGGGATGTTCCTTGGATGGATCGGGGTGAATAGGCTATATCCATGGCTTCTGCTGCCCCTGAAGTCTGCCTGCATATGTGCCATGGGGTACCTCGGTTTCTGATCAAGTCCCTGGAGTGTACGCATCAGCTGCTGCCCTTGCATGCAGGCTGCAGTGGTGTGGGAAACCCAGGAAGCTCAAGGCCTAAAGAACTGTCAGTCATTTGGTCAAACTGGAAACCACCCTCGCCCAGGACTGGAAAATGCCCTCCAGGCTGAGACCTGACTGCCAGGACAGGCTGCAGCCCCAGTGGGGGATGGGGGTGGCATGATCATTCAGTCCTGGGCCAGAGCAGGCCTTTGCTGTTTTTTATTTTTCTGTTTGTTCAACCCTCCTCCCATCCTTCAGCAGATCCGGCCTACCATGTGCTTCACTGGCTCTGCTGCTGTGCCAGGTGGGTATGTCCCATGGGAAACCTCATTCATAGTCTGAAGGTCCCAACAGCCATGGATTTGGGGGGCCAGCTTACCTGTAGGTCTGCTTAGACTCAGCATGGGTCCTGGCCCCTTATGTCCTTCTCCTTGGGGTCTGTTGACTCAGAAGGTGCTTGCACCCTTACTGACAGGCTCTGTTTGGCACAGGTCCTTAACTGTGTCCAGTTCCAATGATTGGGCACCCTGTCCCTGGGTCTGGGCCCACTCTGAATGCCCCCCAAATCCCCACTGTGGTCCTCTTGAGCCTCCATCACTGCTTTTTTGTCTGCAGATTACCTTCGTGTTATGGGTTGAACTGTGTGCCTCCAAAAAGATGCTGAAGTCCCAACTTCCAGTACCTGCGAATGTGACCTTATTTGGAAACAGAGTCTTTGCACATGATCAAGTTAACATGAGGTGATTAACATGTGCCCTAATCCAATATAACTATGTCCTTATGAAAGAGGGAGATTTAGGCTGGGCACAGTGGCTCACGTCTATAATCCCAGCACTTTGGGAGTCTGAGGCAGGCAGATCACTTGAGTTCAGGAGTTGGAGACCAGCCTGACCAATATGGTGAAACCCCAACTCTACCAAAAAATATTAAAATATTAGCTGGGCTCGATGGCGCTTGCCTGTAATCCTAGCTCTTCAGGAAGCCGAGGCAGGAGAATTGCCTGTGCCTGGGCCCCACACCCTGCGCCTGCTCTCTAGATGGAAGGATGCCCTTTCCCGTGCAGGGACCTCAAGGGGCCCACCTATTGCCTGTCCCCATCCTCTTGTTCCCATCTTCTACTGCTGCCATGGTCCACCCCAATGTAGGCAGCCTCTTGACCCCCAGCCCAGGCTTCCTGGGTCCCAGAGCCAGCAGCTGATCCTTTCATCAAGGGAAAGCAGGTTTTTTAAGTTGGCATTTTAAAACTTAGAGCAGTTAACTGCTCTGTTGCCCAACTTAGCAGTTTCTCTTCACTGCCTCCTGTCCCCACCTGAAAATATCTGAAGTCTGGGGTGGAGGGTGTGGTTTTATGGGAAATTGTAGGGGATGAAAAACAAAGAAGATATGTGACTCATTTTATGCCTCAAATGGAAAGATGACAGGAACTCAGGCCACAGCAATTCAGAGCTCCACCTGGTACAGCCTGGAATGTCTTTCCTGAGATGAGGTGAACTCTTTTTTATCTTATCCAACGTATTGCTTAATAACATACCAATGATAGTGTCCAGGTCACAAAGCAAAATGTGATCATGAACACCTGAGGACCTGTTTACCGAAGTGAGACGCACCCTCCCCTCCAGACCCAGCCCAGGGCTCTGCCTGCCCCACCTCAGGGAATTTTATCCGGAGTTTTTTTTTATGCCCCTTTCCCTTCTTTTTAAAAATGTTTTATTTAGCCGGGCGCGGTGGCTCACACCTGTAATCCCAGCACTTTGGGAGGCCGAGACGGGTGGATCACGAGGTCAAGAGATCGAGACCATCCTGGTCAACATGGTGAAACCCCGTCTCTACTAAAAATACAAAAAATTAGCCGGGCATGGTGGTGCGTGCCTGTAATCCCAGCTACTCAGGAGGCTGAGGCAGGAGAATTGCCTGAACCCAGGAGGCGGAGGCTGCGGTGAGCCGAGATCGCGCCATTGCACTCCAGCCTGGGTAACAAGAGCGAAACACCATCACAAAAAAAAAAAAAAAAAAAAAAGTTTTATTTAAAATAATTTCAAATTCACAGAATTTGCAGAGAAGTTGCAAAGGTTAAAAAAAGTACAAAGAACACCAATATGCCCTATACCCAGATTCATTTTTTGTTAACATTTTACCCCATTCTTTTTTTTGTTTTGTTTTTTGAGATATAGTTTCGCTCTTGTTGCCCAGGCCAGAGTGCAATGATGCAATCTTGGCTCATCACAACCTCCACCTCCCAGGTTCAAGCGATTCTCCTGCCTCGGCCTCCTGAGTAGCTGGGATTGTAAGCATCTGCCACCATGTCCAGCTAATTTTTGTGTTTTTAGTAGACATGGGGTTTCACCATGTTGGCCAGACTGGTCTTGAACTCTGACCTCAGGTGAACCACCCACCTCAGCCTCCCAGAGTGCTGAGATTACAGGTGTGAGCCACTGCCTGGCTAGCACTGACATTTTTAAAGAATTTATCTCTCCCCCAGTTTCCCTCCTTTTAAACAAGTAGAAAGCTCATGTGGGTTTTTCTAATGTCCCTAACTGTGCTCTTCTGTGACTGGCATTGTGTGTGGAGTTGGCCCGTGCTGGTCACCGGGAGCTGTCACTCATTCCCTCCTGGTGCTGTGCCATCACACTGCCTGCATCGTGTACTGCAGTTCAGGGGTATATTAGCGTGTTGATGAACTTTGGGTATTTCCAGTTTTCTGTTACTGTGAACAGCACTGCTGGGAACATTTCTGTGCACATCTATTGATGTGTGTGACAGATTCTTTAGAGTTTATGTCCAGAAGTGGCATTGTTGGATCATCAACTATGTGAATGTTCAACTTTTCAAGATAAAATGTTTTCCAAATGTCCAAACTTACACTCCCACTTGCAGTGAATAAGACTTCCTGTTGCTCCACATCCTCTCCAGCACTTGATGTGGATGAACTTCTTACTTTCATGACAATCTAGTGTGTAAATGGCCTGGGAATTATTGTCTCTTTGTGGTTAATCCAAACCACAAGAATTTCTCTGATTACTAATGCTGCTGAGCATCTTTTCATGTGTTTAGAGTGTATGCGTGTCACATCCTATGCAGTAGTAATAAGAATACCACCTCTTGTTTGCTACTTAGCATATGTGAAAATGATTTTAGGTACAGATCATTGATCATGTAAGCAGCTTAAGAAGGTAGTGCGATTCTTAATCTGTTTTCTATGCTTGTATTTTGCCCATTCCCCATCAGATTGTTGGTCTTTGTCCTATTGACATCTTAGTGCCCCTCTGTTTTAGCTCTCCTTCCCTGACACGGCCCTCTGGGGAAGGGTGGGTGCTGCTCACTGTGGGTGGAGGTGGAACTCCAGGATCCTGGCAAGGGCTCTGCTGACACCTCAGGCAGGGCCCTCATTAGCTCTGGGCTGGGTGGGAGTTCCTGGTCTCCAGTGGTGCCCTAGGTGGGGCCTCATCACTGGCCTGCTTGAATGAAGGCCCGGCTCCTACTTAACCTTGTCTGAAGCCACCTCAGCAGGGGTGTTGGCACACCTTGGCACAGCCTCCTGAGGGAGTAGAGCAGCAGTTGCCTAGTGCCCTCTGTTGTAGGAGGATGCCCCTTCCCTGGTCCTTTGGCTAGAAAGAGCAGGCTTTTGTTGGAGTTTTTGTTGTTTTGGTTTGGTTTTGAGATGGAGTCTTGCTCTGCCTAGAGTGCAGTGGCACAATGTGGCTCACTGCAACCTCCACATCCCAAGCGATTCTCCTGCCTCAACCATGCCCAGCTAATTTTTGTATTTTAGTAGAGACACGGTTTCACCATGTTGGCCAAGCTGGTCTCAAACTCCTGACCTCAGGTGATCCACCCACTTTGGCCTCCCAAAGTGCTGGGATTACAAGCGTGAGCCACCACACCCAGCCTGCTGGAGCTTTCTGTGCCTTTTAGTGTTTTCAGGTTACTCATTTCCACAGCTCCAAGTCTGGGAAATATGAGGCAAAAAGAAAAGCCAGAAAACTGACTGCAGTATTATTCCTTGAGTCCTGAGGTCTCTAGCTAGCCTGTCTTCTCTCCATGGTAAGAGTCTTCGTACATTTTAATATGATTATATATAATTCCCTGGGCTTTTATTTGTGCATAGTGGGAAAAATAGGGATATCTACTCCATCTACCTAGAAGCTGGGCCCTGTTGACTTGTCAGAGTTCTTTATGTATTCTGAATACTAATCCTTAGTCAAGAAGTCATGTTACACCTATTGAAAATATCCTTTCCCAGTTTGTGGCTTTCTTCATTGTATTTTTGACATCTGTTTTGACAGATGTTCTTGATTTTAATATAGTTGCACTTACCTGTCTTTTATTTCTTTTTTCTTTTTAGGGCTAGTGCTCTTGGTTTCTTAAGGAACATTTTCTTATTTCAAGTTTAGAGAGATGATCTCTCATAATTTCTTCTAAAAAATTTAATGTTTTTGCTTTTCACATTTAAGTTATTTATCTACCTGGAATTGATTTCAGTGTATGTTATGGGATAGCGATCCAATTTCTTTTTAGTTTTTGTTTCTTTTTTGTTGTTTTTTGTTTTGTTTTGTTTTTTTGAGATAGGTTCTTTCTCTGTCTCCGAGTCTAAAGTGCAGCTCGCTGTTACCTCAAACTCCTGGGCTCAAGTGATCCTTCCACCTCAGCCTCTCAAGTAGCTGGGACTAGAGGAAGGCACCACAATACGCAGCTAATTAAAAAAAAAACAAAACTTTTTTTATAGAGATGGGGTCTTGCTTTGTTGTCTAGGCTGGTCTCAAACTCCTGGCCTCAAGCAACCCTCCCGCCTTGGCCTCCCAAAGTGTTGAGATTATAGGCCAGAGCCACTACACCCAGCCCCAATTTCATATTTTTAAACATCCTTATTGAAATATAATGGAAATATTAACGTATTTAACATGTAAAATTTGGTAAGTTTTGACATATATGTATATACTCGTGAGACCATCACCACAATAAAGAAAATAAACATATGCATCACCCTAAAGTTTCCCTCCTGCCTCTTTGGTTGGTTGTTTTTTGCTTCTCCACAGGTCAGCTCTGCCTCCTGCCTCTTGGTAATCCTCTCTCCCTGTACTTTGCCACACTCTCTCCATTCCCCGGTGACCACTTTTCAACCTTCCGTTACTATAACTTATGGATTTCCAAGAAGTCTATGTAACTGTAATCATACAGTATGGACTATTTTGCTTGATATGGTTTCTTTCATCAGCATAATTATATCAAGATTCATCCATGGTGTAGCATTTATCAATAATTTGTTCTTCTTTATTGTCAAGTACTATTCTACTGCATGTCTCTAACACTATTTATTTATTCATTCACTAATTGATGGATACGTGGATTGTTGCCAGTTTTTGTCTGTTACAAAGAAGGCTGCTAGGGACATTCTTGGACCAGTCTTTGTATGAATACAGGCTTTCATTTCCTTGGGCATATATACCTTGGAGTGGAATAGCTGATCATATAATAGGGATATGATTAACTTTTTAAGAAACTGACATGACAGTTTGTGTGATGCCACATTATATTACTGGTCATATCTTCCTGGGTCCCTCTTAGCTGTGATAAATTCTCAGATTTTCTTTGTTATTGATGACCTGGACGGTTTTGAGGAGTACTGGTCAGGTATTTTGTACAATGTTCCTCTACTTGGTTTGTTTGATGTTTTTCTCATGGTCGGACTGGGGTGATGGAGGTGTAAGAGGAGGGTCACAGAGGTGAAGTACCATTCTCATCACATTATATCAAGGGACATAAAATCAATGTGACTTATCGCTGCTGATGTTAACCTTGAGTCACCTGATGCGGTAACATGTGTCTGATTTCTCCCCTGTAAAATTACCTCTCTTTTCCCCTCCTTTTCAGGCAAAGAGATCTCTTTCATCCTCAATTTTTAAAATAGTACCTTGTCCCCATTTCATAGGTACATTTAAAAAATCTTTCTGAGAGTACTGATATTTTCGTGGGGCTGTGTGTGTGGTTTTCTATTTTCTTTCCTTTTTTTTGTCTGATTTAGTCAAATGTATATTTTTTAAGCTTTTTTCTTTTATTTTATTTATTCATTTATATTTTTGAGATGGAGCCTCACTCTGTCATCGAGGCTGGGGTGCAGTGGTGTGATCTCACCTCACTGCAACCTCCTCCTCCCAGGTTCAAGTGATTCTCCTGCCTCCGCCTCCCGAGTAGCTGGGATTACAGGTAAGTACCACCACACCTGGCTAATTTTTTTTTTTTTTTTAGTAGAGATGGGGGTTTCACCATTGGCTAGGATGGTCTCAAACTCCTGACTTCAGGTGATCCACTCGCCTCAGCCTCCCAAAGTGCTGGAATTACAGGCATGAGCCACTGTGTCCAGACGCTTTTTGCTTTTAATATGTCTCTGTCCTTTATGTGTTAGGCATGTCTCCTGTAAACATAGTTGGATTTTTTAAATAATCCAATTGTTAGTCTAATGACTTTAGTCTACTTATCTATGTAGTGTTTATTGATTTGTTGTGACTTAAAAAATATTTTTTAAATATTTCTAATTGTCTCATTTTTTCTCAGCTTTTCTAGTTCTCACCTTTTTAATTATCTTATTTTGTTGTTTATATTTCCTTCTTTTCATTTGTTTCTCTCTATCAGTTGTAATACATACACTGTACTACTATTTTTCTCATTTTTTATTGAAGTAAACTTAATGAATAGTAAGATGCACAAAGCCTAATTGTTAGTTTTACTGGACACACAATTTTAGGCTCTCAGATTTTTTTTTTCTACACTTTGAGGATATTCTACCATTTGCTAACTTCTAGTATTTGTGTTGATAAGTTTGTTGTCATTCTAATAGTCATTCCTTTAAAGATAAACTGTGTTTGTAAAATTCATTTTTATTTTTACGTTTTTATTTTTAAATTCTTTTTTTTTTTTTTTTTTTT
>NW_022437159.1:277182-288220 GCF_009761245.1 Sapajus apella
CCCAAAGTGCTGAGATTACAGGCGTGAGCCACCGCGCCCGGCCTATTTTTAAATTCTTTTATTAAAAAATATATATTTTAAAATAAGACAGGGTCTCACCATGTTGCAGGCTGGTCTCAAACTCCTGAGCTCAAGTGATCCTCTCACCTTGGCCTCCCAAAGTGCTGGGAGTACAGACATGAGCCACTGCACCCGGACTCTATAGATACCTTTAAGATCTTTTCTTTGTCTTGATGTTGGGCACTGTCATTGTACCTAAGTGCTGATTTCTTTTTATTTATTCTGTTTTGGATGTTTTGCTTCCTAGAGTTATCAATTTATTCTTTTTCTTCCACTTGATCATAGGAAATTTATTCTCTGGTAAATATGCCTCTTCTCCATTTTTAAAATTCTTTTTGGGACTAATTTTGTTCTTTGTATGTCATTTTTATTTTCTGCATCATGTCTTCTTTTGCTGCATTCTTGGTAATAGATTTGGATATATGTTCCAGTTCATTAATTCTTTCTTCAGCTTTATCTAATCTCCTATTTAACTCACCCATTAAATGCTTTTATTTCAACCATTATACTTTTTGTGTATAGATGCTACATTTCTCCCAAAACTTCTTAATCAGTCATCGTAGTCTCTTCTTGTTCCTCATCTTTGTGATTACATGTTTCTGTAAACATTTTATATGTAGCTATGCTGTAATTCCATTTCTCGTCATTTCAGCATGGGAGAGAGACATCTTTGTTGCTTCTTGTTTCTGCTGACTCTCATCCACAGGGCCTTGCCGTCTTCCATGTTAATCTTTGATATGAGCTCATTGTTTGACCATCATTTGTGGGACTCCTTACTCTAAATTAGCGAATTTTTCCTCCAGGTCAGATTTGCTTTTCCAATAGCTGGCAGCCATGGGGATCCACTGCCCTGGAACTATATCAGCCATTTCTGAGGATCTTGACACAGTGAGGCTGAAAATTCCAGCCCAGAGTTTCCTTTGCTGTTGACTCAAAGCTCTGTGTCCTGATAGCCATACTTCTGTTGCCATTAGGACAGTTTGGCCCCTCAGGTTCCTCACTGCTCAAGCAGCACACAGCTTATGGTTTTGTTTTCTGTTTAGTGGGTGGGTTACTTAACAAACTATTTGCTTCTTTCGGTAGCAATACTGCCTTCAAGACTGTTTCTGTTCACAGAACACCTTGACAGCCATTATACCAGACATAGAGTTCTGAGATGAGATTTTTAAGTTCTCAGCCAGGAAACCAAATGGAATTCCAGGAGCTTCAGACAATGTGTCTCAGGAGGACAAGCATCCTCTCAGAGAGGCCCAATGAACACATTGGGCCTTAAAAATCAGGTCTCACGCTCCAGTGTTTCAGAAGGCTATTGGTCACTGTATCCTTTACATAAGATTTCACATGAGAAATTTCTTTCAAAATTGAGTGCCAGGAAAAGCTTTGTTTTGCCAAAGGAATTAGCCTACTTCCTCTGCCTATGGCAAGAGCTTTGAAATTCATCATATTTCCCTTTTCGCCCAAGCTGCCAGGAAGCATTCATTGGTCAAAATCAGATACTAAATCATATTGGCTTGTTTAGTCCTTAGAATTGGCTTCTTCCTCTTTGTCATCATCGTGATTTCTACTTGTGTGTTGATAGTAACAGATTTATAGCATATCTACCTAAATAGCTCTTTGATGGAAAGAGGCAAGTTATAAGTAAAATGAGTTAAAGTTTATAAATATTTTACATTTACATTTTCTTCCCTTGTATTCTTAAAATGTCAAAATGAAAAGATTAATCTGAAATATTTATGCAAATTTATCTGGCTACAACTTCTGAACCTTCATACCTAGGACATGAGTACGTCAGCACAACTTCCCCTAGAACAAGAAAGCATTCCTTTCTCTGCCCTTCTTTCTCGTGGGCAGCTGCATCCAGACTGTTCTGAACTGGTTTCTCCATTTACCTCCTTTTCCCTTCATGTGGAGCTGGGGCAGAATGAATGGCTTCAGGGCCTAATCCTGTTTAAGATTAAAAACTAAGCCTGTATATACTAGGACATTTCACCAGAGAGTTGAGGCTATACTAACACATATTCTGTTCCCAGCAGGTGAAAGGGGGTAGATATTTTAATCCCCCATACTATGGATGGCAGCACTGAGATATATCCTGGACAAGCTCATTCAGTGAGACTTCTGCCTACTACCCTGTCCATGTTATTGACTACCCCTTCTTACCAAAGGAGTGAAATGAAGTGCTTAAGAACGTGGGTCTGCAGACAAAACAAACAAACAAAGAAAACTCTTATCCTGTCTGCAGGATAAGAGTTTATTTCACAAGCGGCTTCATCTTGGAGCCCGAGGGGCGGGTGGCCTTGGGGATGGGGCGGTTGCCCTGGTGCTCCGCATGCAGCGAGGTCAGGTGCTGGTTCTCCGTGGTGGTGTCGATCTGGTGGCTGGTGAGCCTGCGGCTGGCCTTGCGAGACTCCTGGATCTTGGTCTGGAAGGCCTCCTTGGGCCGCTGGTTCTTGGGTTTGGCGCTCTCCCCCTGCTTCCTCAGCTCTGTCACGGTATCAGATGACGGCAGACTCCTGGCGGCGGCCTTGGGATTAGCTGGGACGGTGCCTCCTCCCGCGCGGCCGCTTGCACTCCGCCTGCAACTGGTTGTGGTCCTCGCGCGGGCGCTTCCTGGCTGCACTGGCAGGGTTCGGGCTCATGTGCAGCACTTTGGTCTTGCTCTGGTCGTGGTGGCCCCGCGGGGTGCGCCGCTCCAGCTGCGCCTCCATCTGCGCCTCCAGCGTCCTCTTTTCCTCCACTAGTCGGCTCCGCTCTCCCTCCGGCTCCTTGACCTTCGGCCTGGGCGTGTCCGCCTCCTCCCTGGAGGGCGGGGGGCTTTGCTCTGGAGAGCTGGACTGGGACTTTGGCGTCTGTGGCTCCATCTCCGGCGTGTCCGTTCTTTGTTTCTGGCCTCCCGGCTCCTCCGGGGCCTGCGGCGGCTGGGCCTCCGTCTCGACGCTGTGGCTGTGCGCCTTCTGCACCGTGTCCTCGGCCTCCCGCATGCATGCGCCTGGTCGGCTGGGGCGGGTACTCGCTCGGGGTCGGCTCGCTGTCGTGGGAGCCCAGGGTGGCCCGGGTGCCGTCCCCTTACTTGGTGGGCCGCAGGACCCGTTTCTGGAGCCTCCGGGCCAGCGCTTCGTGGGTCTCGCGCTTCTTGCCTTCCTCCGGCGGCTGACCGCTGGCCTGCTGGAGCTCCTCCTGCAGCTGCTGCTTGGCCTTCGCCAGCCCCCGGGCGTTGCTTGTGATGGTGCTGTTCTTGTTCTTCGGGGCGGGCTCACTCTGTTGCAGCTCCACCGCGCATCAAGGGGGGTGGTCTTCCGCAGTCCTGGCGCTCTGGCCCGTGGTCTGCTCCAGTCTCTCCCAGCTTTGCAGCTTGGCCGGCGGCCTCTCTTTCTCCAGCTCCGGGCCGGCCAGTGTCCCCTCCATCTTCTCCTGGCGCCCCGGCTTCCTCTGCCGCCCTTCCAGCTCCTCCTGGAGCAGCCCGTTGGTCTCTCTCATCTAACTGCAGGCGCCCGCTCTCCTCCTGCAGCTGTTCCAGCCTAGGGAGTCAAACTGGCTCAGACTTTACAACTGCAGCGTCCTGCTCTTGCAGGGACGGCTTCTGCTCCAGGCCCTTAATCCGCTGCTTGTGGTCTGCTCTCCCTTCCTGGTTGGCCTGGAGTTCTGGATTTTCTGATCCAATTCCTGCCATTTTTTGTGCTGCGGGTCCAGCTGCTCCTGCAGCTACTGTTTCTCTGACTCCGGGCGCTTCGCCCGCATCTCCTGATCCATCGGGCTCCACTGCAGTTCCGAGATCCTCCACTTCAGCACGCGTTGGTGGTCTTGCCGGCCTGGGCCAGTCTGTCCTCTTTCTCGCGCAGCCTCTTGCTGGTGATGCCCGGGCTCTGCCGACACTGCCTGTTGGCTCCAGCTGCTCCTGCATCTTTCAACCTCCGCCCGGGCCTCCAGCTCCTGGGGCTGCAGGCTGCGCGTCAGGAGCTCCTGGTTGCGTGGACCTCGTGCTGCTTGCTCTGCTGGTGCTGCATCTGCGGGGAACCTGGGGCCGGGGTGGGAGTGTCCGGTCCGGACCTTCCCTCCACACGCTGGGGGATGGGGCTATTTGGAACTTGCAGGGTGGATGTAATGGTGGTGTTTTCCCGCAGGTTTTCCGCGGTTGCTTTCGAGATTGGGGAGACTGTCCCACGACTGGCTGTCTGCGAGCTGGAGCCCAGTGGGGCCGATGGTGTGATTCTCAGTCTGAGGGGCAGGGTAGAGTATAATCAAGGGCCCTGTGGTGGTAAAATCAGCAAGGACTGCAGAAATTCAGAGGAAGGAAAAATTGGTGCCGGCTGGAATAGGACAGAGAAGCTTCGCAGAAAAGATGATGGATGGAGGGGGGAAGAAGGGTCTTGGAGGTGACAAATAATTTATATAATGTCCTTATCACTATTTAATACATAGAATACTATTTATACATTAAAAAAAAAAAGAACGTAGGTCTGGAGCTAGACTGCCTGGTTCATATCTCTCTGCCACTTACCATATACTTACTTATTTCAGGAAAGTTACTTATCCTCTTTGGGCTGTAGGTTTCTTCTCTGCAAAATAGGAAAAGTAATAGTGTCTATTGCCCAAAGTTGTTAGGAGGACTAAAAGACTCAAGATGCGGAAAGAGCTTGAACATCTAGAAAGCATTCACAGATGTTAACCATTGTCATTCCTACTATTTTAAAACGATTGTTACCATTATTATGATTGCTGTAGGGACTACACTGGACAGAGGTGTGACCACTGGAACCTCCCAAATGTCACATTCTAGAGATTCCTTCCCGTCCTTTACTTAACTCATCCCGTTGTGATCCTCTCTAGCTCAGCCCCCACTATTTTTTGTATTGCAGCTTGCTGTTCCTTGGCCCCCATGCCCCTTCTCCTTCCTTCCCCTTCCCACTCTTCTTGACCAGCTTCCTCCATCCCTATGGTTCTAGCTTCCTTCATAATCTGATGCTTGCAAATTCCTTTCCAGTCTGTCTTCCATGCACTGGTGCCCTACAGTCAACTCCCCACCCTTCTTCCCCACCTCAGAGCGGCATCTAGCATCTCTTCAGGGGATTCAGGCTGCTAAGTTTAAATCAATCCTTCCTTCCTTTCTTTTATTTCTTTCTTTCCAGTAGTGCCTCTGTGTCTTTCCCTCACTGAAGTTCACAATTGGCCCCAGGTCTGGGGCTGTGTCAGATCACCCTCTACACCCTTGACTTAGACCACGTACGATTCTCACCATGAGCAGAATATTAACCCCGTAACTGAATTCATCCTCTTCGAATTACGGTTCACTGTGACCTCACCAGTCCTATCTCAGGCTGTACAGTGGGTGCCTCTGACATCTCAGCGACACTGGGAGCCCTGCTGCTGATGGACAGGGTGCAGGAAGCCTATGCAGGGAGCGCAGCTGCATGCCTAATGGCAGGCTGATGTCTGACAGCTGCCCACGTGGAGACCGAGTACCAAGGTCCTGGGCAAATCTCAAGCTGCAGGCCCAGGAGGAAACCGGTCCCAGACACTGGCGGTGTCTTTGGTGAGCCCTGCTTTGTGAGACCCACATCCGACTATGGGCACATCATTATTGGGGCTGAAGGCTCTGTACCCTCACCTACCATTTGATGCCATCCACATGTGTCTCTGGGCATACTGAGACCCAGAGACAAATGTGTGTGTGCAGGTGCAGATGGGGAAAAGGTCATTGTTCCTGTGGCCCAGATTGATGTTGGGATCCTCCAGAGCCTGGCTCAGGAGGGAACCGTGACTAACAGAGGAAGGCTGCTAAATACTGGGTGAGGTGGGAAGGGGGCTATGTGAAGGTGTTAGGGATGTGCAGGGGAGCACAGTCCTCTTGCGTGGGACACCACCAGGCAACAAGTCACCTCTCACCCAGCACCCTTTTTTTTTTTTTTTGAGATAGATGTCACCCAGACTGGAGTACAGTGGTGCAGTCTCAGCTCACTGCAGCCTCTACCTCCCGGGTTCCAATGATTCTCCTGCTTCAGCCTCTCGGGTAGCTGGGATTACAAGCATGCACCACCATGCCCAACTATTTTTGTATTTTTAGTAGAGATGGGGTTTCACCATGTTGACCAGGCTGGTCTCGAACTCCTGACCTCAGGTGATCTGCCTGCCTTGGCCTCCCAAATTACCCAGCACTCTTGATGCAGAGGTGTCCCCTGTGGGGGGTGACCCCCATCCTTCCAAGACACCACGTTCATGGCATGTGACCTGCTGCTCTTGGGCCAGCCTCTGCTCACCTCCTCACCTCTCCTGGCTTAGTCGTCTCTCCAAGTGTCTCCTGCATCAAAATCTCACAAGTCCTTCTCAGTGAATGAAAGCTCATTTTACAGAGGAATGTTGTAAGATTTTCACAGCTCCTCTTGATATGTGAGACACTGTGGGGTACTGTAAAACTAGATGTGATCCACACTACTATATAACATTCACCCCTGCCCTGCTGTGCTTTCTCTAACAGTTGAATTGGAAACAGATCTGATTGCCAAAACAAACCTTCATGTTCCCACACGCAGGAAAGAGGGGCTTAAATTGCAATTTCTTAAGTAGTGGCAGCTACATTCACACTAGCGGCTCATACCTAATAAGAGTCTGTTCTGGAATTTGTGAAAGAAATAGGTTTTAGATTGGCAGGGACTTGTGGTCTGGCATGATTGTATGCATTGACATTTGCTGGTGGAATTTAGTTTCCCCTGCAGAAGATCCTGCCAAGGGCCGGTGGTTCTCAGTCCATTGGCCCAGGAAGATGGTCCCCAAGGGGTTAGCAGCCCTGCTTTGGAAAGGCCTATAATCTTTCTTTCTTTCTTTCTTTTTTTTTTTTTTTTTGGAGACATAGTTTCGCACTGTTGCCCAGGCTGGAGTGCAATGTCACCATCTCTGCTCACTGCAACCTCTGCATGATTCTCCCGCTTCAGTCTCCTGAGTAGCTGGGATTACAGGCACACACTACCACACCCAGATAATTTTTTGTAATTTTAGTTGAGATGGGGTTTCGCCATGTTAGCCAGACAGGTCTCAAACTCCTGACCTCGTGACCCACCCACCTTGGCCTCCCAAAGTGCTGGGATTACAGGTGTGAGCCACCACACCTGGCCGGCCTATAATCCTTTGCATGCAGCCACTATATTTTCAGATGTCAGGTCTGCCAAGTCTGCTGGCTACCTCTGGCCCACCCAGGCCTGAATGGGACAACAAAGAAAGTTTACTTGAACTCTTCCCTCTGGAGCCTTGGAAGTGTGGAGGTAGCCAGAGCAGCTGGCAGGGCCTTGAAGCCTGAGGGCTGGACTTCAGAGGTTACTCCTGCAAAAGTGAGTTAATGCTGGTGTGAACGTCATGTGCAGAGCAGCGCAAGTGACTGAATTTAAGAACTGTGAATGAGGCTGGGTGGCCCATGGGGATGAAGGCCTGCAAGACACCATAAAGTAGGTCCTACTTGGCAGCGGTACCCCTGACCTGACCCGTTTCCTACGTTAGAATAGCCCTGAGGCTGCTACAAAGCATGAGTCCTTTTCAAGGCAAGTTGGAGACCTGGTGAACTCCGTGACTCATGGAGCAGGGTTCAGTGTGGGCTGAGGTTCGGTGTGAGCTGTGCCCACAGATAGGTAAGGAATGGTGTATGGCCTCGGTAAGGGATTTCCACATGTCCTGGGCTTCCAGATCTACAGATGGAAACCAAGATGGGAACCAAGGGTGCCTGAAGATCACCTCCTCTCCCTCCCAGCAAGGACCAGAGCCTTACTCATTCAGTGCCTGTGCAACGCTGGAGAATGGGAATTGCTAGTCAGAGTCTCTGCCCTCAGGAATTTCTATTTAAAGGACAAGAGACCTACACATCAACCAACAACTAAACCTTTCCTTAATAGATTACACTTATGAGCAGCTTGCCAAGGGCCAGGCACTTTCCGGGAATGAAGTCATTTAATCCTTTCCATACCCTGTGAGTTAAGTGCCATCATTACCCCCATTTCGCAGATGAGGAACTGAGGCACAGAGAAGTTCAGCCACTTAACCCATGTCCTGGGATTATAAACTGTGGAGCCGGCATTCTACTGCAGAGAGCCTGGCTCTGCATCTGTGCTCCCAGTGCCCAGGCCAGACACCTCTCAGGACCCTGTTGTGAGGTGGGGGCTCTATGGGAACGCGTGGTGGACACTGGCTCATTCTGGACATTGCGTATACATGGAGTCATACGAGATGTGGCCTTCGCGCTGGGCCTCCTCCACTTAGTGTCATGTCTTCAAGGTGCATCCATGTTGTGGCGTGGATCAGTGCAGCACTTCATTCCTTTGTATGGCTGGGATTTCTTTGCTTGGGCTGCTGTAACAAATACCACAGACTGCGTGGCTCAAACGACAGAAATTTATCGTCTCATAGTCTCAAGGCTGGAAGTCCAAGATCAAGGTGTTGGCAGGGTTGGCTCACTTTGAGGCCTTTCTCCTGGCTCGTAGACGGCCTTCCCCATGTCTTCACATGGTCTTCCCTCTTCGTCTGTCTGAGTCCTGATGTTCTCTTCTCAGGATGACACTGATTCTGTTGGGTTAGCGGGCGCCCGTACCACCTTTTCTGATCTGAACTCCCTCTTTGCTTTTATTATTATTAAAAATAATAAAATTATTTTATTTTATTATTATTAAAATCTGTCGTCCAGGCTGGAGTGCAATGGCACAATCTCGGCTCACTGCAACCTCTGCCTCCTGGGTTCAACCGATTCTCCTGCCTCCGTCTCCCAAGTAGCTGGAATTACTTGCGTCAGCCACCATTCCCAGCTAATTTTTTGTATCTTTAGTAGAGATGGGGTTTCACCATGTTGGCCAGTCTGGTCCCAAACGCCTGACCTCATGATCCACCCGCCTCGACCACCAAAAGTGCTGGGATTATAGGTGCGAGCCACCGCACACAGCCCTGAACTCCATCTTTAAACGGAGGTACTGGGGATTAAGACTTCAACATATAAATTTTGGTAGGACACAATACATTTTATAACATGGCAAAATAATAGTTAATGATTCAAATATTTTTATTCAAAAATAACATTGAGCACTTTTGTCTAGTAATATTAAATACAATTTCAATGCTTTTTCAATACAAAATTATTTGAATAGAATATTGAATTCAATTTGAATTAATTGAATGGAATATTTTAAAATTGAATAATTGGCCTGGTGCAATGGCCAAGGTGAGCGGATCACTTGAGGTCAGGAGTTCAAGACCAGCCTGGCCAACATGGTGAAACCTCGTCTCTACCAAGAATACAAAAATTAGCTAGGCGTGGTGGTCCAAGCCTATAATCCCAGCTACTTGGGAGGCTGAGGCAGGAGAATTGCTTGAACCTGAGAGGTAGAGGTTGCTGTGAGCTGAGATTGCACCACTGCACTCCAGCCTGGAGGACAGAGTGAGACCCTGTCTCTAAATACATACATACATACAGAGTGAGACTCTGTTTATAAATACATACATACAAACATAAAATAAAATAGAGTAAAAAATTGAAAAAAAATCAAGTTGTTTTTTTCACCCGAACACCTTTCGAGGGGACGTGGAATCTCCCTTTTCCCAGGCTCTGTGGTTCCCTCTCTAGTCTGGCTCCTGTCCCAGGCCACACCCTGATATGACCCACCCAAATTTCAGTTTCCATCCTTGGTTTACACAGAAGCTTTTGGGTCAGATTTTGAGGATCTTTAAACATAGTTCTGAGGGTTTAGCCATTGTCTGTAGGCAGTGGGTGGCTCCACTGTGCACAATTCCCCTTGTCTGCAGAAAGTCACGTCTGTGCCCACTGACTGCCACTAGCCAAGGCTGATTGTCCTGGGAGTGAGCTCACATGGGAGGGACCATCCTTCTCAGGCAGTTTGTAATGGAGGACAGGAGAAGCAGAACTGTCGTCCTCTTGGGGTCACCAGCTTAGACCATGTGATTAGGAGAGGCTGGAGAAGAGAGGAGACAGCCATGAGGATGAGGGGCAGGTCCTGAGTTCCGGGACTGTCACACTGTCCCTTGGTAATCTCCCCCTCCTTGTTCTCCTCTCCTCTGTTCTCTTTCTCTCTCTCTCTCTCTTTTCCTCCTTTCTCTTTCTCTCTTCCCCTCTGTCTCCTTTCTCTTTTCCCCCCTCTTCTCTCTTCTCTCTCTTTCCTCTCTTTTTCTCTCTCTTCCCTCTCTCTTTTTCTCCTCTCTCTTCTCTCTTCTGTTTCTCTCTGTCTACCTCTCCCCACTCCCCTTAAGCTGGCAAACCTAGTGGAATAGAATAAAGAAAGAATGAATTATAACTTTTCACTGAAGATAAAGGTTGTTTTAAAGTCAAGCTCCCTTGAGGTATACTTTACATGCAGTAAAATTCACTCTTTTTAGATATCCAGTTCTATCAGTGTTTATGTACATTTTTACTGTAGTAAAACGTATATAAAATAAAATTTACCGTCTAAATCTTTTTTTTTTCTTTTGAGACAGGATCTTGCTGTGTCACCCAGGCTGGAGTGCGGTGGCGCAGTCATAGCTTACTGCAGCCTCAAACTCCCAGGCTGAAGCACGCACCACCATGCCTGGCTAATTTTTAAAAAGATCTTTTGTAGAGACTATGTTTTTCTGTTTCATTACGTTGCCCAGGTTTAAACCACTTTTAAGTGTACAACTCAGTGGCATTAAGTTCAGTCACAGGGTTGTGTGGCCATCACCACCATCCTTCTCCAGAACTTGTTCATCTTCCCCAACAGAAACTCTGTACCCGTGAAACACAACTTCCTATGCATCCTCCCTTCAGTGCTGGCAACCTCTATTCTACTTCTGCCTCTGTAAGTCTGTCCATTTTGGATACCTCGTCTCAGTGGGATTGTATAGTTGTCCTTTTTGTGTGCCTTATTTAACGAAGTATAACATCCTCAAAGTTTCTCTATGCTGTTGCATGCATGAGAAGCCCTTGCTTTTCTTTCTTTCTTTCTTTCTTTCTTTCTTTCTTTCTTTCTTTCTTTCTCAT
>NW_022437159.1:288320-317355 GCF_009761245.1 Sapajus apella
GGGGTTTCACCATGTTGGCCAGGATGGTCTTGAACTCCTGACCTTGGGTGATCCACTGGCCTCAGCCTCCCAAAGTGCTAGGATGACAGGAGTGAGCCACTGCACCCAGCCCCCCTTTCTTTTTTAAGGTTGAGTGATCTTCCCTTATCTGGATATGTCACAATCTGCTTATCCATTCATCTGCTGATGGATATTTGGGTCCTTTCTACTTTTTGGGTATTGTGAATAGTGCTGTTAGGAACACGAGCATGCAAATGTCTGTTCAAGTCCCAGCTTTCATGGCCTCTGGGTCTGTATCAAGGAGCAGAATTGCTGTGGTGAAGGGAGAGCAGCCGGGGTCAGAGACCTTGCTGCAGTTCGGTGCTGGGTGGCTGTGTCTGTGGCACCTCCCCACCTTCCCCTCGTCCCTCTGGGTATCTTTGATAGTCCACAGCCTTTGCTCCCTGCCTCTCACCTGGCCCCAGTCTGTGATAAGGCCCTGTTTCCTATGCTGTAGTTTTCTGGGTGCTCCAGAGGGACCAAGCCAATAGGATACATGTGAAAGAGAATTTATTGGGAATAATTGACTTACATGATTGCAAAGGCAAAGTCCCATGCCAGGCTGTCCACAAGCTGCAGAACCAGAGGAGCCAGTAATGTGGCTCAGTCTAAGTCTGAAACCTCAGAACCAGGGGAGCCGACAGTGCAGCCCCCCAGTCTGAGGCTGAAGGCCTGAGAGCCCCCAGGAGGTTGCAGAGTCCAAAGGCTAAAGGACCTGGAGCCTGATGTCCAAGGGCAGGAGGAGTAAAAGCATCCCCCTCCGGAAGGGAGGGGAAGCAAGAGGGAGCTGAATGTTCCCCTTCTGCCTGCTTTGTCCCTGCTGGGCCCCCAGTTGTTGTTGGTGCCCACCCACACTGAGGGCAGGACTTCCTCCTTCAGCCCACTGACTCCCATGCCATCTCCCCTGGAGACACCCCCACAGACACACCAGCCATGTAGGGCCCCCTCCATCCAGTCAAATCGACACCAGTATGAACCTTCCCAGGTGCTGACTTTGGTTCAGAATGGTCTCTGGAGGGAAATGCGGTGAAGCACCCCTGGGAGAGCTAGACGTGTTTGCACCACTGTGCGGCAACTGCTCCTGTGTTTGCTGACCTTGCGGAAGTCCAGGCGAGCACTCAGGCATCACTCTTCATTCCCAAGCCTGGCAGAGCCGATCCCATTTGCTTCCTTAGCTACCCTACCCTCATCAAGCTCCAGAACTCTTATCTAGTGCCCCCTTTAATTGACAATCTTTGAGTGTATACATTAAATGTGTACAGTTGTTCGTGTCAGTTATACCTCAAAGTGTTCTAAAAAAAAAAAAAGAGTCACGGGCACATATGTGCGCTTCAAACTCCATGCACTGTTTTGTCTCAACAAGTGTCTAAATAAGTGGTGGCCTGCTATACAAATCTGAGTTTGGGGATATGAAGAGAAAATTGGTGCAAGACTTCAATGATAGGTCTCATGTTGCATTTTAAGGAAAATATTGAATATAGTTGGCGACTGATGGCGGTGGAGGTGAGGGTAAGGAAGAAATACTGTGTTCTCCCTGGAGAGAGCACTAGAAATCATCATGTGCCAGAAAGGGAAAAAAGGTCTCACGTGATTTTAGAGATTTCTGGGTCTGGGGTCAGGGATTCTGCTCTGATCTGTGAGAGCCTTGAGGATGACGCTGTGAAAATTCAGCAACTTTCCATTAGGCAGGTGACAGGGGAGAAGGCTATTCCTGGGCAGATCTGTAGCAGGCTTTTCTTGGGTTTGTGTCATCTTCCCTTAATTAAATTCTGATTTTTCATATAAATTGAGAGGACTAAGTGAACCAGATCACCCAGACCTTGCTAAATAACAGCTTTGTCTCAGATTTGTCCCTTCTAATGAGGAGTGAGAACAATAGCTCCCCAGAGTGCCAGGCACCCTGCCGTGGGCTTAATGCAGTATTCACATCATTCTCACAGTAGCCCAATGAAGTCATGCCTTCATGTCCTTATTCTGCAGTGTCACGGAGATTAAATAACCCACCCAGAGTCTCACGTCTAGCACTGTCTGTTTGTTCTCTCCTCCCACAATGTGCCCCTCTGCATAGAACTGATGGGGCAGGGACATTAAATCATCTCTAAGGTTTATGACCTAGAGCAGAGGCAGTTTCAATTGTGGCTCTCCTCTTCCTGTTTGGGTGACCCAGGGTTTTCAGTGGGACCTGGCACCCTGTTCCAAGTTAGGATGGAACTGGGTATGTAATTGAGTGAGTTAGAGAAAATGCGGACCAGCTAAACTGAATTTTCTCTGCCTCCGCTGTCACTTATCCATCCTACCAGTTTTCCCAGGAGAGATTGGAAACTCTGTGGCAGTTGGGTCCCAGGACTCTCCGGAGTCAATCCCAGGGCAGGCATCACAGTGGGAAACTTCCAGCCCCATAGGTATCTATCTGACCATCCTGAGGAGTGCCTCATTTCACCCCATTTTAAAGTTTACCCCATTTGGAAGTTCCTTTAAAATAATACGGAGGCTGATACAAAAATTAGCCGGGCTTGGTGGTGGGTGCCAGTAATCACAGCTACTCAGGAGGCTGAGGCAGGAGAATCACTTGAACCCAGGAGGCGGAGGTTGCAGTGAGCTGAGATTGTGCCATTGCACTCAAGCCTGGGCAAAAAAAGCGAAACTCTGTCTCAAAAAATAATAATAATAATAATAATACTGAGGCTAGTACCACGACTGCCTTCGGAGATTGATTCAGGGAAGCCCTTCCCTGGGCTGGAGACTGTGTGCCAGTTGGGAATTAGACCTGGCCCCACACTGGAGCCTCTAGACTTGGAGAGCGTCCAGTGCAGAGCACTCAGGCACTGGGGGAGGAGCATGTTCTGTGTAGGGTGATTCTAGAATGTGTGAGCCCCTGGCTCACTGGTGTAAAATGGATTTCCACTGAAACACCAGTGAGCTACCAGTGGCTACAGAGTGTCCAGTTTCAAGTCCTGTGCTATTGATGTGGCCGAGGGTGGGGTACAGCTTGGAATTCCAGAGGGGGGGACGTTTAATTTCAGCACCCTTGTCAGTTTCCTTAGTTCCCCACTCAGGGTGTGAAACGCCATCTCTGTGGCAGCTTCAAGTCCAAGGCAAGACACAGGTTCCTGTGAATCTTCCTTACATTCTTAAGTGTGCCTCCCAACTGGTCCTACTCACTTTGGCTCATTTTTAGATACAGAGCCTCTTGGTCTTGGCGTGTTTGAGGTGCCCTTTGGATTTTCTTTGGCTGTTTAGCTTCTGTCCTTCTTTTTTCACCCTGGCACTCTCTGTGGGCTTCATTTTTGTGGTCCAAGAGTTATCTCTGTTTTCACAAAACCACCCAACTGTCTCTTCCTGAAAGAGCCTCTGGATTTGCCAACTATTCAACTCTCGGAGTTTCATTTTCTTGTTTAATGTAGTAACCATTCATTCAGCTTTCTGCTAACTAATGGCCGTGTCTTGTCAATGTTTTGCTTTCTAAACGCAGTAATGAGACTTCTCATCACGGTTCGCCCTTGGGTACTTCTGCACTGGATCTTGTTTATGGTGCAGGATTTCTTTCCTCGAGCGTGCTAAGCCTCCCTGGGCTAAGAAAACACTGACCTTTCTGCTCAGCCCGGTGAGGGACCTGAGCAACCTGAACATGTCACCCGATGACAACCGTCCTCATTTTGCAGCTCACTGGATCTTGTCAAACACTCCCACATCTGCAGAACATTCCAGTTTTCCACTTCCAGGGTGTTTTCAAAATTACCCGGTTGAAGTTTACAAGAGTCAAATCTGGTACCTGGCTGTACATGTGTAGGGCACATCCAGATCAGAAAGTGATCAGGTCATTTTAAACAATTTTAACTACCTTGTCAAGTGATTTTAACACAGGACATCATGATTTGAGAGCAGCAGTCTTTGTTATCTTTCAAAGGTCTAGGAATGTGCAATTTAAATTTGCTGCTGGGATTCTTCTTGCTGTGAAGTACCCTTGCACCTCTCCCACCGCCACCACTCAACACTGAACAGCTGGAGCTGAGGTTCCCCTACCCATTCGGCTGGGGCAGGTTTTCTGCTAATGTCAAATTTTACTCTGTACTCAGCTTACTCATCCTGACATTTCTCTTTTTTTCTTTTTCTTTTTTTTTTTTTGAGACAGAGTCTTGCTCTGTCGCCCAGGCTGGAGTGCAGTGGTGCAATCTCGACTCATTGCAATCTCCGCCTACCAGGTTCAAGTGATTCTCCTGCTCGGTCTCCCTGGTAACTAGGATTACAGGCACCTGCCACCACACCTGGCTAATTTTTGTATTTTTAGTAGAGATGGGGTTTCACTATGTTGGTCAGGGTGGTCTTGAACTCCCGACCTCAGGTGATCTGCCCACCTCGACCTCCCAAAGTGCTGGGATTACAGGCATGAACCACCATGCCCAGCCTTTTCTTTTCTTTTTTTGAGACAGGGTCTTGCTTTTGTCATCCAGGCTAGAGTGCAGCAGTGCAAACCTCAGGTCTCTGTAGCCTCCACTTCCTTGGCTCAAACAATCCTCCCACCTCAGCCTACCACTTAGCTGGGACTATAGGCACATAGCACCACACCTGGCTGATTTTTATGGTATTTTTGTAGAGACAGGGTTTCACCATGTTGGCCAGACTGGTCTTGAACACCCAAGTTCAAGTGATTCGCCCACCTGGCCTCCCAAAGTGCTGGGATTACAGGTGTGAGCCACAGCGCCCAGCCTATCCTGACATTTCTTTACAAACAAAATGATACCAATTTCATATTGTTGGAATGAAGTGGGGAATAAATGCATAAACTAACCAGTATCATATTGTTGGAATTTTAGGAGTAATTTTTTTTTTTTTTTTTTGAACATGAGTGAAACTCATGTTACCCAGGCTGGAGTGCAATGGCGCGATCTCGGCTCACCGCAACCTCCGCCTCCTGGGTTCAGGCAATTCTCCTGCCTCAGCCTCCTGAGTAGCTGGGATTACAGGCACGCACCACCATGCCCAGCTAATTTTTTGTATTTTTGGTAGAGACGGGGTTTCACCATGTTGACCAGGATGGTCTCGATCTCTTGACCTAGTGATCCACCCGCCTCGGCCTCCCAAAGTGCTAGGATTACAGGCTTGAGCCACCGCGCCCGGCTATGGAGTACATTTTTATACAGTTCAGTAATTTTTTTTTTTAGATCAGATTGTCAGAGCCATGAGCAAAATTCTCTAAATTTATTTGTCTATTCAACCCACATTTTATTGGATGGCCACTTTGCTGGGCACTGGGGTTCTTAGCCAGAACCTAACATGTAAGGGACACTTCCTATGTGCTAGACTCTTTACAAATATAGGCTCTTATTTCTTTCTTATCAGAAAGAAAGAAACCATCGTCACAGTTTCGGGAGACATACATACCAGTCATATAAAGAGTCATAATGTCACATGGTCACTGCTAATGGTCTCTTGCATGCAGTTCCTAAGATAAGGGGACAACTATCTCTGTGGAGTAAATCAGGAAGGGCTTCCCAGAGGGGACCTGGGAGTTGCCCTTTCGGGAGGCCCAGTCTTTGTTCTTTCAACAAACCCCTGCTAGTTTTGTTTAGGGCGTTGTGCCTTGCTTAATTTACAATAGACTTAACATGGACCCCATTTTGTTCTTTCAACAAAGTGCTTTTAGTTTTCTTTGGGGTATTGTGCCTTAATTTTTAATAGATTTAACATTAGAATAATCCCCAAAACAGAAAGGATGAAAACACACTTCTTTTGAAAATCTCGGCCGGGCACGGTGGCTCACGCTTGTAATCCCAGCACTCTGGGAAGCCGAGTCAGGTGAATCACCTGAGGTCAGAGTTCAAGACCAGCCTGATCAACATAGTGAAACCCTGTCTCTACCCAAAATACAAAAATTAACTGGGGGTAGTGGCATGCTCCTATAATCCCAGCTACTCAGGAGGCTGAGGCAGGAGAATTGCTTGAACCCGGGAGGCAGAGGTTGCAGTGAGCCGAGATTGCACCATTGCACTCTAGCCTGGGTGACAAGAGCAAAACTCTGTGTCAAAAAAAAAAACAGAAAATCTCTTGCCTAGCACAGAGCTGGTACCCAGTAAAATGTGTTCTGCAATGAAAAGAAACAAGTGGGCCTTGCTAAATATGTGTTTGTATTCTTTTGTGCACTTCCTGATGATAGTTTCACGGTTTTCTTTGATGAGAAGCCCTGTGGCACAGGCTCCACATGCTTTGTGGTAAAGATAGCCACATCGGAGATGGACCCCATAACCTAATGTTGGAGAGAGAAACCCAAATAAAATCCAAGAAAAGGAAAGAGAATAAGCATGGGAGAGGCCTGCATGCCTAGGAATTGAAGCGAAACTTTTCTGAACATGCCTTGTGGTTTTTAGGTTTGACTTGGGAAACATAAACGTTTTTATGTAATTATTTGAAAACTTGAATACTTTTTAAAGATTGGAACTCATAATTTTTTCACGTGTCTTCCTATTTCTGAGTTGTAGTCAGTTGAGGTCCTGGAAAGCCAGGAAAGGGGAAGATGTGAGCAGAGAGAATCTAGAAATACTGTGTCTTAAGGGCACGTTGATTCCCTGAGGCCTTTGTTTCTTGGAACTAAATTCTGACAGTGTCTCTCTGGGGATGCCTCTAGCACCAAGCTTCCTGCAAATTCAAGATTTTTTTTTAATTCCTCAGTTTTATATGGCATGTAATGCCTTCTCTGTATAATTATCACCCCAGTAATTCAAAAGGAGACTCATTTGAAGGAGAATTATGTGAAATTACATGCAAATATTTAACTCTAGTTAGGTATCGCATAACATTGCCTTAAAATGGTCATCAGTGACCTGCTTATTTATCCTATTCACATTTTTAAATTTTGATACAATATACATAACATAAAATTTTTGCCATTTTAGGTGTTTTTTTTTTTTTTTTTTTTTGGGACAGGGTCTTACTCTGTTGCCCAGGCTGGCATGCAGTGGTGTGATCATAACTCACTGCAGCCTCAACCTCCTGGACTCAAGCGATAAGCGATCCTCCTGCCTTGGCCTCCCAAGTAGCTGGGACTGCAGGCATGCACCACCACACCTAAGTCCGTTGTAACCTTTTTTTTTTTTTTTTTGAGACGGAGTTTCACTCTTGTTACCCAGGCTGGAGTGCAATGGCGCGATCTCGGCTCACCACAACCTCCGCCTCCTGGGTTCAGGCAATTCTCCTGCCTCAGCCTCCTGAGTAGCTGGGATTACAGGCACACGCCACCATGCCCAGCTAATTTTTTGTATTTTTAGTAGAGACGGGGTTTCACCATGTTGACCAGGATGGTCTCGACCTCTTGACCTTGTGATCCACCCGCCTCGGCCTCCCAAAGTGCTGGGATTACAGGCATGAGCCACCGCGCCCGGCCCCGTTGTAACCATTTTTAAGTGTACAGGGCAGTGGCATTAACCACATTCATATTGTTGTGTAGCCATCACCACCATCCACCTCCAGAACCTTTTTCTTCATCTTTCCTAACTGAAACTCCATACCCATTAAGTGATCATTCCCCAATCCCTTCTTTCCCCAGCCACCATTCTACTTTCTGTCTATACGAGTTTGCCTATTCTAGTTACTTCATATAGAAGGAATCATAAAATATCTGTCTTTTTGTGTCTGGCTTATTTCAAAAGCACATTAGCTAATATCTCCAAGGTTCTTCCATCTGTCTAGAAGCATATATCAGAACTTCATTTCTGTTTAAGGCTGAATAATATTCCGCTGTATGTGTATACCACAATTTGTTATTCATGCATCTGTTGTTGGACAATTGGGTTTTTAACCTTTTGGCTGTTGTAAATACTGCTGCTATGAACATTGGTGTAAAATTATCTGTTTCTTTTGGGAATATGCCTAGGAGTAGAACTTCTGGATCAGATGGTAATTCTATGTCTGACTTTTTGAGGAACTGCCAAATTGGTTTCCACAGCAGCTGCACCATTTTTAATGCCCACCAGTCATGCACCAACTTCCATGAGTCCTCATCCACACTGTTATGTTCCCTCTTTTTAATCATAGCCATACTAATGGATATAAAGTGGAATCTCGTGGTTTTCATTTACATTTCCCTAATGACTAATAATATTGAGCATCTTTTCACACGTTTATTGGGCATTTGTCTACCTTCACCAGGTATAAATGTTTATTTTAGTTCTTTGCCCATTTTTTGATTGGATTGTGTTGGTTTTTTGTTATTGAATTGTCAGAGTTCTTTATATGTTCTGGTTATTAATGACTTATCAGATTATAACTTGCAAATTCTCTAGCTTGTGGTTTGTTTTGTTTGTTTGTTTGTTTGTTTCCTCCCTAAGATGGAGTTTGGCTCTTGTCGCCTCGGCTGGAGTGCAATGGCGTAATCTCAGCTCACTGCAACCTCCGCCTCCCAGGTTCAAGCAATTCCCCTGCCTCAGCCTCTCAAGTAGCTGGGATTACAGGCATGTGCCACCACGCCCAGCTAATTTTTTGTATTTTTGGTAGAGATGGGGTTTCACCATGTTGACCAGGCTGGTCTCCAATTCCTGACCTCAGGTGATCCGCCCGCCTCAGCCTCCCAAAGTGCTGGAATTACAGGCATGAGCCACCGTGCCCCACTTTTTCCTCTCTCAGTAGTGTCCTCTGATGCACAAAAGTTTTTAATTTTGATGAAGTTGTTTATCTGTTTTTTCTTTTGTTGCATGTGTCATATTTAAGAAATTATTTGCCAAATCCAATGTCATGAACATTTTCCCCTGTTTTTCTTCTAAGAGTTTTATGGTTTTAGCTCTTAAGTTTAGGTCATTGATCTATATGGAGTACTTTTTGTTATGGTCACATTTTTTTCTTCTTTCTTTCACAACACTGAGGGAAAGCTTGTAAGTCACATTTTCTTTCTTTCTTTCTTTTTTTTTTTTTTGAGAGACAGAATCTCTGGAATGCAGTAATGCAATCTTGGCCCACTGCAACCTTCGCCACCTGTGTTCAAGCGATTTTTGTGCCTCAGCCTCCTGAGTAGCTGGGATTACAGGCATGCACCACCATGTCCAGCTAATTTTTTTGTATTTTTAATAGATACAGGATTTCACCACATTGGCCAGGCTGGTCTGGAACTCCTGGCCTCAAGTGATCCTCCCACCTCAGCCTTCCAAAGTGCTGGGATGACAGCCGTGAGCCACCGTGCCAGCCCAGCCCACATTTATTTTTGGTGTTAACAATGTTTCTGGATATCCCTGACATATTATACAAAGATGGATTCACATAGTCCAACCACTTAAACCTGTGAAAAGCAGGCTTTTTGCATCCCTGTTGACTGGATATCTAGAGTAGTTATTGTCCATGACAATTGTATTTTGATTTACCTTGTCCATTTTCTCTGTGAAGTTTCCTTTTGGGTTTGAACTGTTGAAGGCAGCGTAAGGGGGACACCACTGCTGACTGTATTTGAGACAACACAGAGACATGACATTCAAAGCAGGAGGCTGGAAAAGTCTCTGGGGCCATTTTCAATTGTTTATAATGAAAGAATGCTCACAGGCCTGGCGCTTTCCAACTGGATTGCACTGGTATTAGTGGGATCTTGGGATGGGCTTGGGGGTGAAAGATACCAGGTTCAGGAGCTCTGGGAGACTAGGCCCTGTGCCAGCATCCCACTGTCTGAGAACTCCCTTTGCCTCCTGCGGAGGGAAATGGTGAAGACTCTGGGGTGACTGGTGGACCCAGGGCAGCAGGATTAGGGCCTCCAAAGGCTGGATCTGGAACCTGACCTGCCTGAGAGAGGCAGAGTTTTAGTTTAGTTTGGTTTGGAGAATAATCTTTGGATTCCTCCCCCAGCTTCAACAATTATCATCAACTTCCTAATCAGGCTTCATCTATCTCCTCCACCTTTTTAAAAATTTTTCTTTCTGTTTTTTTTTTTCTGAAGTGCAAGCATGTGCCATATAGCAACATGGTGGTCAACAGCAGGCCACGTATAGGACCTGTGGTCCTCAACAGTTACAATACCATCGTTTTATTGTATCTTTTCTGTGCTTAGATACACACCTACCTACCGCTGTGTCTCAGTTGCCTTCTGTCCTCAGCACAGTAACAGGCCGTATAGGTTTGCAGCCACAAGCAGTGGTCTGTGCCACACAGCCTGGGTGTGCAGTAGGCTGTACCATCTAGGCTTGTGTAAGTTCGTTCACTCCGTGGTGTTCGCACAATGACAGTCACCTAAGGACACGTTTCTCAGAATGCTTCCCCGTCATTAAGTGAGGCATGACTATATTTTAACGCAAATCCTAGACACCATATATTTTACTTAGAAGTATTTTGTTGTTCATCTCTCAAGGATTAGGGATTTTTTTTTCCTTCCCACATAACCGCAATGTCGTTATCACACCGAAGATTAACATGAATCCCGAATATTACAGAATTTCAATCCAAATTTAGATTTCTCCACTTGTCACTAAAATGTATCGTCTCATTCTGGCATTACCCAGAGTCCCTCTGGCTACTTCTGGGAATGGGTCCTGAGTCCTCTGATATGAAGGAGCCATGCATCTTTCTGGGGTGTATTAAAGAGCTGTGGACACCTTCAGGGGAGAGCAGCCTTGCAGGCCACTGTGGCAACACTGGTGACTGGCATCTCCGCAGCAGGCAATGAGAGAAGCTGCCCAGTAGAAGAGGCAGGTGGGACATCAGAGCCTCAGCTCAGGGTTTTTTGTGCTGCATGGTTAGGAGCACAGGTGTGGGAGTGCAGCCAGTGTTCAGGTCCTGGCTCCCAACCTCCATAGCTGTGCGATTTGGGGCAGGGGGCTTTACCTCTGTGAACCTCCATTTCTTCATTTGTGAAATGGATATGAATAAGGGTACTTGCTTCCTAGGAAATCCTTCACGTAAAGCGTCCAGCGATGTTAAGTATCCATGAATGTTGGCTGTTGTCATCACCACGATCATCGTCATCATCATCATGAGGGTGATTCTTGTGTCCGGATGAAGGTCCTGGGCTGCTGAGATGGGTGCTCTGGCACATGGCTGTCTCCCTGGGCCTCACATGGCCCGGGAAGCCAGGGTGACAAGAAAACTCAGTGTTTTGGAGAGTAGCTCCGCTTCTCACACTGAGGGCATTTTGGAGCCCTGCATGTCACCTAAATCTGTGCTGCTTACCTTTTAGGAGCCAGGATCTCTGTGTCCTTGTCCTCTGGGGAAAGCCTTCTTATAGAGTCTTCTCTGGATCAAGGGGGTACCCAGAAGGCTGTGGTACCCTCAAAAGGCCCATCAGTGTCTTTCCTAGCTACTTTGCTTTAAACCCAAGAATATCTGGCATCGAAGATAAAACAGCTAGCCTCAGGTATTTTTCCCAAATATTAATTGAAAACATTAATTTGATTTCTCTAGACATTCTCTCTGTGGACACAGGAAAGGATGGGGTGGGGCACAGGAAATGTTTGCTGCCCATCTGGGACCCATTTTAGGGGAGCCCACCCAGATGTTTCCCGGGCTGTGGGCCTCAGTGCTGGCATGGAGGATACTGGAAGGAAAGGGTGCCTTCCAAGTAAAAGGGAGCAGAGCTAGGAAAATCTGCAGGGTCTGGGCAATGAGGAAGTGACATGTAGGTTATGTAAGAAATGACATTATTGTTTTGAGTCCGGAGGCCAGTTCCTCTGCATTAGACTTCTTGTAGCCCCGGGGAACGGTTGTTCCAGTGAGTCCAGGATAACCCTGGGTTGCTTCCTTGGTGTCTCAAACCCTCACTGCATTCTCCTCACCCTCCAGGCATCTTGGCAACCCACTGGTTCTTCTGGCCAAGCCCTGGTGAAGATGGCCTCTTCCCATCTCACATATCAATCTCCTGTACGAAACTTGGAAGGAGGTTTCATCTCTAATGCTCCAGTGAGGTTCAGGGAGGCCTACCGAGGGGGCCCGCAGGCATCATCGGGCTCAACCGATTGAGATCCTGCAGGACCCCCCAGTCCCAGCCTCTTCCCTGCCTGTTCTCTGCGTGGCTGGAATCCCATGCTCCCTCCTCCCATACCCCAAGGCCTCCCTCAGCTGGCATGAAGGGCCTAGGGGGAGGCTGCCTCTCTGATCATTGGCACCTGCCTTCTCATATCTAGTTTTCTCTAAGGCTTGATTTTCTCATCTGTGAAATGGGGATGATCACTCCTACCTCCCAGGACTCTCATGAGCATCAGAGTGGCAAACTTCACCCATTAGCATCAGCATCCAAAAGAATTCCAGCCTGTGAAGCAAATGACTCGGGCTGTATTTCAACAAGGGCTTCCTCTTCCCTGAATGGTTTCTGCCTTCTCCAGGGAAAAGAGGAAAGGAAGGAGGGGTATGTTGACAGCTGTACACGTCCATGTTTTCACTTGCAGAGGGTTCAGGCTGTTTTGCATTTCTAACACAAACCTTCGGGTATCCTTCAAGGTTTTTGCTTCCTGATTAGGCAACATCCACAGTGATTAACCACTTCTTCCTTTGGGGACAAACTGTCTAAAAGACCCACTGGCGCCTAATAAGGAGCCATGAAAGACACTCTTTGGGGGACATTCTGCTTGTGCTGTCTGCTTTTCATTTAAACAAGCCATTTGCTTTCAGGCAAGATGGATTGCTGGGTTACATTGGTGATTCAGTACCCCACATAAATACGGGTAAAACTAGAAGATTTTGTGACTCTGATGAGTCAGGGAAGATCTATTGGCACTTGACAAGCCTCTCTGCCTCTGCCGTAGCGTGAATCGATGCCTTCCCCAAACCCCAGTCACCATTTCTCCTGCTCTGAGCTTTGTGAGCCCCAAGATGACTGAATGGTTTGGTTGTATTCTGAATCCTTGGGTTGCCTAGGAAACAACTTCTTCCAGTAAATAGAAATAAAAGTGCTTAAAAGTAATGTCAACAGCCACAATCTCTCAGCCTTTTATGGCTCCTTGCTGTTAAGATGATGCAGTTCCAGCCATCATTGCTTACAGAACCCATACAATAGCCCCTGAGGATATCTGAGCCCCTGAGAATATCTGAAGCCACATATTCTGTTAACCTCACTATAGGGATGGGCAAAGTGAGGCCAGAGGAGTTGGGTAACCTAGGTAGAAAATGCCAAAGCTAAGATTGGAATCCAGACTTTCTGACACTTTGGATTCAAACCTTGGCTCTACCACTTTATATTTAGAATCTCAGAGAAGTAGTTGAAGTCATGTGAGCCTTAGTTTTCTCATCTGAATAACAGAGATGTTAATTATGTCTGAACCAAATGGAGGATTTGATGAAATTGCACGAGAAGGCCCATAGCATGGGGGCTGGCACAGAGCCGATGGGCCCTGGCCCTGCCTCTGTTCTTGCCAAAGCGGCCCCACCCATGTTGTTGACAGGCACACACCAGGCACATCCAGGGCCCTCGTGTAGTTCACAGAATGCTGCTGATTACAGCACCACAGTGGAAGAGGAGCGTGGCAGGCAGAATCTAAGGTACCCTGGAGATTCCTGCCCCCGGCACACACGCTTTATATTCTCTTTGCGTGAGTGTAGGCAGGTCCTGCGGATGTGATGGGATATTACTCCCATGATTATGTTACATCATATAGAAAAGAGATTTTGCCATTTGTTCCGTGAAAGGGCAAAATGGCCCCCAAATGCCAAAGGAACCAAAAACACAAAGGAGGCACACAAATCCAGATTGTCAGTAAAAGGTGACTTATTGGGGAACTTACAGACAGAAGCGTGGTCTTGGGTGGCTGCAGGACAGGTAGATCTCCACGCTGTCACTCACCAGAGCCAGGGCTCTTATATGACTGGGAAAGGCAGACGATGGGAGGCCGCCCTCCAGAACGGGTAGGCACACTTGTGTGTGCCACTTCCTATTATGACGCCTATTATCTGTGGAGTAGCATCAAGGTTGACATGTTCTTACACTAGGGACAGTAAACAAAGTAGAAATCAGGAGGCATTCGCAGGACTGGGGCTAATCAGAGTTCAACATGGCAGATTAGTGTCCAAGATGGAGTCCCTGTTGTGTTCACACCAATTGTAATTAAGGTCACTAATCAGTTGACTTCAAGTTTTCTAAAAGGCGGATTATTCTGAATGGGCCTGACCTAGTCACATTAGTCCTTTAATTCTGGATCTAAAGATCAGAGACAGATGTCCGAGGAATTCACAGCATGAGAGGCTTTCAGAGAGATCCTCCTTGCCAGGAGCTGTGGGCAGCCTGCAGGAGGTAAGAGTGGCCCCCAGCCAACCAGCAAGAAAAGGGGGCCTCTGTCCTACAACTGCAAGGAACTGAATTCTGCCAACAACCACAAAAGTTTCAAAGAGGCTTCTGAGGTCCAACAAGGAGCACAGCCCTGCCAGCACCAAGATTTCAGCCTCATGAGACCCTGAGCATAGACTTGTAACCTGTAGAAACTGCGAGTTAAGCTTTAAGCTGCTGAGTTTATGGCAACTTGTTGTGCAGCAACAGAAAACTAACACAACAGGCAAGGCCACTATTGGGCAATTGTATACATTTGATATTGCTGCAAACAAATTACTATAAAACATAATGGCTTACATAGCAAGCATTTATTATCTGCTAGTTTCAAAGAGTCAGGAGTACAGGCACAGTGGCTCAGCGCCTCTGCTTCGGGGTCTCTGCCTGTACCCCCTTCACCAAATGTCCCCATGACTCATCCCTTCATTTTGGTTTCTGCTCCAGTGTCATCTTTGCCAAGAGGCCCTCCTGGACATGCCAGCACCGATCACTCTCTGTCTCCCTTACGGCCACTTAATTTTGTTTTCAAGGCACTTGTTACGGGTTAAATTGTGTCCCCCCAAAAGATGTGTTGAAGTCCTAACCCCCGTTACATGTGAATATGACCTCACTTGGAAAGAATGTCTTTGCAGAGGTCATCAAGGTAAGATGAAGCTGTACTGGATTAGGGTGGGCCCTAATCCAGTGATTGGTGTCCATATAACACAAGAGAAATTTAAACACAGAGGCAGATCTGCAAGAAGAATGCTGCTATTTGATAATGAAGGCAGAAATTGCAGCGATGCATCTACAAAGCCAAGGAATGGCAGGGATTGCTGGCAGCCACAGAAGGTAGGAGAGGGCAAGAAAGGACTCTCCCCTATCACCTTCCGAGGGAGCAGGGCCCTGCCCATGCCTCGATTTTGGACTCTGTCCTCCAGAACAGTGAGACAGTAAATTTCTGTTGCATTAAGCCAGAAAACGAATACAGTGCTTATTACTCTCCTCTTCTGTCTCCTGTTCTATCTAGTTTACGGTTTATAATCTGTGTCCGCCGCTGGAATGCAAGTTTCTTGGGAGCAATTGAGTTTCTTTTGTTTGCTTTGGAATCCCCTATACCTAAACTGCTGCCTGGAAAAGGACTCAATAAAAATGTGCTGAGTGAATTGATGAATATTTATTTAGTAAAAATGTGTCCAAATGTAAATCCTCCGTGTACCACATTCCTCTACAGTTAGAAGGGTTAAGAAAGAAATATGGCAAGTTCAGTGATTTGTTTCAACACGGATTTTTTTTGACATCTCACAAGGAGAGAGAAGATACTGAGTTTTAGGAAGACATATTTTCAATAAAAACCTCAAAATGAAATCCAATAAATTATTTAGTTATGAGTAAGACCAAGGAAAAGGACCTTTTAAAATTTATTTTATGTGTAGCCCGCTACTGTATTATCATAAAATATTTGGGAACTAAATTGCACTGACTGCATGTTTTTAGAGCAGGTCATAGTTCACTGAACACCAGGAAAGAAGAACTAGGCAGGATAACCCTTAAAATCAACTATGGGAGAAACTGAGACAAAATTCTGGCTTTCTGAGGCTCCTTTGAGAATCTGGTGCAAGCCAAGGACTCAGACAGAAGTACCCATTCATGAGAAATCACTCATGTAATGTAAGGGTTGTGAAGACTTCCTGCAGCCCAGGTTAAGAACTCTTGTTCTGGAGAATGTTTCAAAGTAACTCCATGTTCCTTGCTATGACCACCCTCAGTTCTCCTGCTGAAGTCTGCTTTCCTGGGGCAGGGGTGCACGGCAGGTTGGGGGAGATGAGGGGGGTACAGTGTGTCTACATGAAAGCTCAGTACAGTTTCTTTAGGTTGCAGAGGGAAATTAACTCATTTAAACACAAAATTAATAATCTGATCTGGTTGTTCAGCATCTTTCTTTCAATGCTTTCAAAGTGCTTCTTTTTAAAGCAATCATAAAGAAAACCCCATGGGGTGCTGGATGGGAGCGTAAGCATTAGTGAGAGGCCCACTCAGTGAGGTTTTGGGAGTGCAGGGGTTCGCTAGGGTAAGGCTGATCATAGGTGAAGTTGGAAGGAAGAGTAGAAACAATATAGTCAGTCATCCCTCGTTGTCTTCAAGAGATTGGTTCCAGGACCCCCCGCATAGGTACCAAAATCACAGATACTCAGATCCCTTATATAAAGTGGCATTGTATAATCCCAGCACTCAGGGAGGCTGAAGTGGATAGATCGCTTGAGCCCAGGAGTTCGAGACCAGCCTGGGAAACATGACAAAAACCCCATCTTTACAAAAAATACAAAAAAAAAAAAAATATTAGCTGAATGTGGTGGCTTATGCCTGTTGTTCCAGCTATTCTGGAGGCTGAGGTGGGAGGGTTGCTTGGGCCTGGGAGGTCGAGGCTGTAGTGAGCTGTGATAGTGCCACCGCACTCTATCTAGCCTGGGCGACAGAGTGAAACCCTGTCTCTAAAAAAATAAAGTCAAATGATGTGGCACTCTCATGTGACCAAAGTACATCCTCCCACGTACTTTAAGTCTTGAGATTACTTATAATACCTGATACAACATGAAAGCTATGTAAATATTGTTCTACTGTATTTTTATGTGTATGACTTTTTATTGTACTGTGATTTTTATTATGATTTTTGGGGGGGACAGGACAGAGTCTTGCTGTGTCACCCAGTCTGGGGTGCAGTGGCACAATCACAGCTCACTGCAACATTGACCTCCTGGGCTCAAGTGATCCTCCTGCCTCAGCCTCCTGAATAGCGAGGATCACAGGCACATGTGACCACACCCAGCTAATTTTTTAATTTTGTAGAGACAAAGTCTCACCATGTTGCCCAGGCTGGTCTTGAACTTCTAAGCTCAAGAAATCCTTCTGCCTCAGCCTCCCAAAGTGTTGGGATTACAGATATGAGGCGCTGTGCCCTGTGTGTGTGTGTGTTTTTAAAATATTTTCAATCTGCTGTTGGTTGAGACCATGGATATGGAGGGCTGACTACTGGATTTTGGATCAAGCTCAAAATCCCAGCTTTTCCACTGACAACCTACTTGATGGGAAGTTATTTAACCAGCCTGAGCCTCAGATTTCCCATCTACAAAATGGGAAAAATAACACTTACCTTTAAGGGGTGGAAATTAGGACTGATGCATTGTGAGCACCTGGCACAGAAGTGCTCTGTGGATGCTGTAGCTGTTGCTGCTGCGGCCATTGTTAATATTATTAATATTGACAGTACCTTACATTTCATAATGTCTAACCCATATCTGACAGTGCATCAGAAATATCTGGGAAGCATTTAAGAAAAATTATTGAGCCCCACCCAAGAACTCTGGAATCAGACTTTCTTGGAGTAGGGCCCAAGCATGCCGGCATCCCACTTTCCCCTCCAGATGTGCCCCACACCCTTGTCCACCTGCTCTGGACCCTGGGAGGCTGACTGGGATGGTCTGTGGCTCCCTATTGGGTCTCAGTTGACTCAACTGAGAGCATGGACCAGCAAAGGGATGTCCCTCTAGCCCCTTTCCTGCAGCTTTTCCACGCAGCTTCCTCTCTTCAGCCCCTGCAGTCCTTGGGTTGTTTTAAACAGTACCCAGGATTTTTTTTTTTTAGACAAAGTTTCATTCTTATTGCCCAGGCTGGAGTGCAGTGGTGCAATCTCAGCTCACCGAAGCCTCCGCCTCCTGGGTTCAAGCGATTCTCCTGCCTCAGCCTCCTGAGTAGCTGAGATTACAGGCACACACCACCAAGTGCAGCTAATTTTGTATTTTTAGTAGAAACAGGGTTTCCTCTTGTTGGTCAGGTTGGTCTCGGACTCCTGGCCTCAGGTAATCCACCTGCCTTGGCCTCCCAAAGTGCTGTAATTATAGGTGTGAGCCACTGTGCTGCCCAGCCTTTTTTTTCTTTTTTCTTTTTTTTTTTTAAGACAGGGTCTCACTCTGTTGCCCTGGCACCATCATAGCTCACTGCAGCCTTGACCTCCCTGGCTCAAGCCATCCTCTCTTCTCAAGCTCCTAAAGCATTGGGATTGCAGGTGTGAGACACCATGCCTGGCCTGCACCCAGGATTTTAATCAGCCATGGATTAAGATGACAGCCATGGAGACAACTGTTTGAAAGAAGAGTTTTTACTGACGATTCCGCAGAACACAGGGCCATATGGGGAAGCACCAGGGTCAGTCAGGAGGCTGCAGGAGTGGGGGCATGGATTGTGGGAAGGGAGGGGTGAGGCAAGCTGAGCACGGTTCAGATTGGCCAGTTCAAACAATGCTTGTGGACTCTGGGTTACAGGGGTGGTCCCTAGCTGTCAGGTACCTGGCCCATGGGTGATTAGGGCAATGGAGTGAGACTTAGATAAAGGGGGTTGTTGGGGCACAGCTTTGGATTGGTTGGTTTGCATAGGAGAGGCAGGTCTGAAGGCAAGGTGTTTGCTGTCTCTAAGAGTTAGCTAGCCTTGGATAAGGAGTCTCTCCCTGGCCAGCAAGGCTCAGAGATGTATCAAAGCATCAGAAAATATAAAAAGCAGGCCAGGCACGGTGGCTCACACCTGTAATCCCAGCACTTTGGGAGGCCTAGGCGGATGGATCACCTGAGGTAAGGAGTTTGAAACCAGCCTGGCCAACATGGTGAATGAAACGTCATCTCTATTAAAAATACAAAAATTAGCCAGGCATGGTGGGTGCCTGTAATCCCAGCTAGGGAGGCTGAGGCAGGAGAATCGCTTGAACCCACAAGGTGGAGGTTGCAGTGAGCTGAGATTGCATCACTGCACTCCAGCCCGGGTGATAAGAGCAAGATCTGTCTCAAATAAATGAATAATAAAAAGCATGCTTATTCAGGGGTGATAAATGTGCCCACTGTTCCAGCCCCTGGGAGCTGCACTGTCCCTCGTGCACAGCTTCCTGAGTAACTCTTTCTTAACTGCTCTACAAATTAGCTGTTGGGGTGCCCTCTATTTCCTGCAGGGACCTGGCCAGTACACAAAGAGTCCCCAGGTGATCCTAGGGCAGCCAAGTGCTAGAGCGGATGCTTTTTCAGAACCACCTAATGCACTGCACAGAGCTGATAGTTAGCAAAGCTTGCGCAGAGGGTCTGGTTGGATCTTGGCAGTAACTCTATGGAAGGAATATTTGCAATGGACAAAAGCGTACACTCTGGGGCTCCTGAGGTTTCCCAGGTAACTGCAGCAGCCTTCACCCGGGCTTCTCCTAGTGCAGCTCTCAGCATGGATCGCTGCTCAGTGGGACCCTGGAGGTGGTGGGCTCCTTGGGACAGGAAGTGTCCGGGTCCAGTGTCTTATGGGAAGTGCCACTGTATTCTGTGAGAGCCCAGGTGCTTCTAGGAATACTGGGGAAATTTCAGGATTTCCAGCCGAGCAGGCGGGAGGCTTGTGTCATATGGGCAGGCATTTCCCTCATGGGCTGGTCTTTGACCCACATGCTGGCTTCCATCCCCCCACTGTCTTGCACCTCCGTGTTCTGTCTCACCCTCTGGCCTATTAGTGAGCTTAGATGTAGACCTTCCCGATCTTACTGCAGGGGTCCTCTGCTTGACATTGGCGGCTTGCTATGGCTTCTGGCTGGGATCTGGGTAGGGAGCTGGGAGTCGTCATGGCCTGCGTGTTAGGTGGTTCGTCTAGGCAGTGTTTCCTGCAAGGAACAATTCTAACTGGTGGGTGGGTTTCCAGGGATCTGGCTTGGCTTATGGGCACTGTGCTTGCCCATGTACACTGGCTCCTGGCCAAGGAATGACGTAGGGCAGGGAACGTTGAGCTCATGGTAGCTGACCAAGAGGGACAAACACCAAATGGCCAGCTCAAAGTAAGCTTCATCCCCAACAAGTGCCTTGAGGAAGAGCTGCACCAGATGTTGATCAACCAGGACTTTGCATTAATTTATGCATGTAGCCCGCCAGCTGCTCTGTGTTTGTCAGGCAGATGTCTGCAGTCTGAGCCTCCCAGTGTCTGGATATGGAGGTGATGTACTTGGAATTAGCAAGATAAAGTTTTAAAGGGACTGATTTAGCTGGCTAGAGTGAGTGCTTGCCGGTAGATAAAGGGGGCGGAAATATTTTTAAATGAATGAACTGTTACGATGACTGCCATAAGAAAGGCTGGTGAGAGGAGATGCCTGGGAAACTCAGACCCAGTTAGTTACCATGATGAAAGCTCCCTTCTGGCCTCTGCACAGGAAATAAGTGGTTGGAGATGTCTGTGGCCCATCCCTGCAAGGCCATTAGGACTTTCAGGGGAATGACCACCTCCTCCCCAAGACCGATCCTGGTTATCACCAGCTTCAGACACTTGGCCCAGCGATGGTCTGCTTGATGGATCTGCAGACAGGACAGGGGGTCTCTGAAGAGGGAAGGTGCTGGTGGAAGTGCCCTGGGCTCCATCAGAAATGTGGATGGACATGCGGGTAGGTCCTGGCTGCTTGCCTTGTGCCCGGCTCCCCCGAGAGTGCTCGGCTGCAGCCTTTCCCCAGGGTCCCAGCTACAGACTGCCCATCGCCCCCTCGCCATCGAACAACTACTCTTGGAACTGATGCACTTGCAGAATTGGAGTTTTAGCCTTCAGCATGTGTGTATGATGGAGCTTTGTAGAATGTGGTGGGGCTTAGAACAACAGTATCTCAAAGGAAGAACATGCATCTCTCAGACCAAGCTGGGACCAGGGAGGGATGGGAGGGAGGTGAGCCACAGGAGCCTGCTCACCGTGCAGTGTCCCGGGGTAGCAAGCGCCTGCCTAATCATGTTCAAAGTTGGGAATTCATCCAATCCCAGGTATACACCCAAAAGGAGGAACACCGAGACCTAGAGAGGTATTTGAAAACCTGTTCAGAGCAGCATTATTCACGCAATAGCCAAAAAAGGTAGGAGCAACCCACGTGTTCGTCCAAATGGATAGACACAATGTGGCCTATCCATACAGAAGGATATGGTTCATTCTTCAAATGGAAGAGTTTCTGACGCATGCTGCAACATGGTTGGACCTTGAGGATGTAATGCTAAGTGAAATAAGCCACACCCAGAAGGACAGATGCAGGATGATTCCACTTATGTGAGGCAACCAGTCATCAAATTCATAGAGATGGAAAGAAGGATGGTGGGTGCCAGGGGCTGAGGGGAGTGGGGAGTTGGTGTTTAATGGGTGCAGAGTTTCAGCAGGGGAAGATGAAAATGTCCTGGAGGTGGATGGTGCTGATGGCTGCACAGCAATGTGAATGTACCTAATGCACTGAGCTGTACACATAAAAAGGGTTAAGATGGGAAACTGTATGTTATGCAAATTTTACCCCAATACTTTTTTTTAATTTGAAAAGTTGGGAATTTATAAATTAAATCTGGAGTCCTATTCCTCAGCACAGAGTTGAGGAGAGCTGCAGGCTCCATGACCTCGGACCTGGCCCTTCCCTCCAAGCCGCCTCAGAAGCAGTAAGGACTGCATCTGGTCTGCTGCAGCGGTACCGGGGGAACTCGAGGGAGGGGAAGCTCTCTGCGTGTGGCCTGCAGCCTGAGGTCAGCTCAGAGGGACCAGGCTGGGTGAGGCCTGGGTGTGAGCAGAGGAGGGAGGCAGGGTGAGGATGAAATGAAATAATCATCTCGAGCCCTGCAGGCAGTGCCTGACGCCCAGGCAGCCCGCAGGAGCTGGGAGCCATGGTTGTTGATATTCTTGCATTCACCATCATCACACAGTTCCCCCTCAGACCCCGAGCTCAGTCCATTGCCCTCATCCTCGATGAAACAAGCATTCCCCCAAGCCCATGCTACCTTTCTGGCACTCAGGTTCCTCACCATCTTTTCCACCTATGGCAACCTCTCCCAACATAAAGGGCACACTCCCAGAGAGCGTGTTAGGGGATGCGCTGGTGGGATATTAAATACACCTGTCCACTACGGAGAACATCACTGCCCTCCAGTTCCTTCTCAGTCGTGTCAGGGAGAAAGGCTCCTGCTGGTGCCCCTGTGTCCTTAACCCCTCTCCAGCACTGCAATTTCCCTTTTTCACTAACAGGAAAGCAGGCCTCACACTCCAGCATGCTGCAGTATCCGCTTATGATTTAATAACTTCTCTTCTTTGTATTTATTTTTAGCATTTCTTTCTATTTTTGGCAGATGGAACTGGTTTTTTGTTTACCATAGTGTATAATGTTTACTTTAAAAATAACTTTTAAAAATGAGTCAACTTAAAAAAAAATGAAACCAGTACTAGGAGAAGAGGTCTGTGGATGTGGCAGAAATCACGTGGGGGCGGGGGATTTGGCAGCACAGCTGCAAGCTTGAGAGACCTAGAGCGTCTCCACGCATCCCTCAGACCCTCCTTGCACAATGGTGACCTCCTCTCTGTGGGTCCCTCCGACTACCGCCCCCCCCAAACAAGCCGACACAAATAGCTGTGTTCAGAGCATGATCGTGCTCTACACAAACCGCCTCTGTGTCGTTTGGCTAAAGAACACACTTCCTAAGGCAGGGAGTGGGCAGGGCCACTCTGCCTCTCCAGCCCCCAGCTTAGCATGGCCCAGAGTAGAATCAGGGTGTGTTTAGAGGCTGCTGGCCGAGGGGGTTGGAAGGGTCTCCAACAGGGGCAGGGAAGGGCAAGACCTGTACATTTCTTTAAGAAGAGGTCAGTGTCCCAGAGCTTCCCAAAGGCCTCGATGATTCAGGCAGCAGAAGCTCCTGTTCCCGTCGCTAAAGACGTCAGGTCAGAAAATGAATAAGGAGCTCACTCCCTGTATGAGTGAGGGGGCATAAAATGAGGACCTCAGCTCAGGGTTCAGTTCATGTCACAACTCACCTTTTTACGAGTTTCTCTACCTTAACCTTGTCATAATGACAGTTGTATGTGCTGCCACGGCATTTTGCACTAAATATATATATAGTATTTGTTCTTCTGTTCACTGCTGACTTTGCTCTTCTGTTCACTGCTGCATCACTGGTGCCAATGACATATATATAAATTCAAATATATATATATATATATTTAATATATATATAATTGCACGTCTTCAAAATAAATCAACAACACAAGGATTATTAACCCCAATTTTACAGCTGGGGAAACTGAGGCTATGGCTTCCCCTGCCGTCACACATCTAGACTGGGGACACAAATGGACATCTCCTAACTCCCGTATCCATTCTGCTGCTCTCCTCAGACTTCTGTGTGCCCAGCTGACACCCCAGACATAGCTGTCCTTCCTCCTGGCCAGCCGGGCACAGCCAGAGCTGCTCCAAGAGTCCTTCTCAGCTGGGCTGGAAATGTTATGGATCCTGTACAGACACTCGCTTGGCTCCAGATGAACAGTAACTGTGGCTCAGGTGTTTTCCAGCAGGGCCAAGAGGCTGCAGGCGGCAGGGCCATTCCCCCCAGCGGCAGGGCCATTCCCCCCAGCAGCAGGCCATTCCCCCCAGCAGCAGGGACACAGGAAACAGCAATACATGGGTCCCTGGACTGGCGAGACCCAGAACCTGGGGCCTCTGACATTGGGGCTGGAGGTGAGGGTGCTGCCTCATCCTATGCTCTCTGGCCTCTGGAAAGTAGTAAGGCCAGGGGTGCCCACACCGGTCTCAGTTTCCTGTAGCTGGTTTTGAGAGCTGGGACCTTCCAGCTTAGGAAGCCTTAGAATCACCACAGGATGAAAGGTCTGGGCTTGCTTTTGTGGTGGCTTTAAGAGAAAAAGAACTTGACTTTTTAAAAACAAGCTTCTGCGTCAACAGCAATAGTGACAACTACTTCTGCTACTGCCAATGGCTAAAGCGCTGCTCTGAGCTCTGCAGACGTATCAAATCCTCACCACCGCATAGGTCCTGTTAATGCCCCCATTTTCAAGACGTGGAAGTGGAGGCCGAGAGGAGGGAGGAGGCTGGAGAGGCATTGAGAAGGCCTCCAGGACGGGTGGTGATGGGGATGAGTTTGCAATGCCTCCAAGGCCTAAAAAGGTGGCGCAGAGAGGAGGCCGAGGGACCAGGGTGATATGGACACAATGGCCTTGAGGTTCACTCACCGCCTGAGGCTTTGCAGTGTTTCGGTTCCTGAAGTGTGCGCTGAGTTACACCTGCGGTCCGGAGCATGCAAGAAGCTGGACGCGCAGTGAGTCCACACCACCGCCAGTTGGTGCTGACTGCCCCATGTCTCCCTGCCTCTGCATGCCAGTCCCTCAGAGGACTCACTGCTGTCAAACCGATGGAGCAGTCTGCTTATTTACCACGTGTAGCATGATCACTCTGCCTCCCTATCCTGCGAGAACGTGACCACACCTGGAGGGGACTTTGCTCTTCTGTTCACTGCTGTGTTGCTGGTGCCAAAGGGCTCAGAGCATGCTAGAATATTCTAGAGAGGGCCAGAAAGCATGTCGAGGCCAGAGTGGGCCTCTTCCTGTTTCAGGCTCTGGGAGTGGCCCAGCCTTTCCCTGGGTGCTGTGGACCTGTCCCCCGGGAGGGGCTCCTCAAGGCTGCACAGCAGGCTTGCTTGGAGGCCCGTGTCAGAGGGGTTATCTGCCTCTGTGTGAAGAATGCTTTTAAACCCGTGCCTTGGTTCCTGACCTTCCGAGAGAGAAAACAGATGCACCATTTAACCCTCCTTGCTCCAGAGGAGCCTAGCATCTCCAGTTTTAGGGAGACTGGTCAAGCTGAAGAATGTCAGGCCTTTGCACCCTAGGGGTTAATGACAGGCTGGTATTCCCAGGATCTGACTAAGTCCCAGAGCTCACCACAGGATCTCAGAACCCCCAGCCTTGGAAGCCATCACCTGTCACAGTTCTGATGAACAACTGGAAGCCCGACCCCTGTTTTCTGAGTGGTTCCGTGTACATGCTGTACCGGGCTGTGAAGGTGGAAGTGCTATTTTCTTTTGCCACTGGGAGGTCAGGAGCACTTAGTAAGACCCTGGCCCCACCTGCCTGGGCTTTGGATATGATTTTTAAATCAAGTGAACTATGCTTAGGGCCCTACTCAAAGCTACCTCTTCATTCATGTTAACCATCATGCATTAAAACCGTGTTGTCATTTACAAGGTATTGTTGCATAGGTAGCAGTGGCATTTTGGAAGGAGACTGAACTTAGAGCTGACAACTTCCATTCAAGCACAGAGCCACTGTGACCTTGAGCAACTCACTTAACCTCTAAGCGCTGCTTCCTCATCTACAAAACGCTGCCACGTGGAATTGTTAAAAGGCTGAGGCCTCACGGGATCTGAGAGCTACACCCAATGTCGGGGGCAGTTTTGTTTGGCTTGCAGTGTCTTAAAGTATTTGAATCATTAACCATTTAAAAAATTAGGTGTCCTTTAAAAATCCAGCTTTCCCTATTGTTTAATGGAGAAGCGAGAAACTCTAGCAGCATGGAGCCAGCTGTCCTACACTTCCACGTCCAGGCTGAGTGACAGCCACAGCCTTCACAGGTAAGCTGGGGCCGCGCCTTACGAACAGCAGTGTGCTTTTAATCGTGTGTGTTACACCAGGAAGAAGCTATTTATTGTGTCTAAATGGGGTACGTGCACATTGAAGCCACCTAAGTGACCATCAGTGGCTGAATGGATACATGAAATGTGGTATCTACATATAATGGAATAGTATCGAGCCTCTAAAAGGAAGAAAATTCTGATGCATGCTCCAACATGGATGAACCTTGAGGATATCATGCTAAGTGAAATAAGCCAGACACAAAAGGATAAATACTGCCTGATTTTACTCCTAGGAGGTCCCTAGAGCAGTGAAATTCAGAGAGAGAGAAAGTAGAGTGGCAGATGTGGGGGCTGCGGGAGTGGGGAATCAGGAGTTAGTGTTTAATGGGTACAGAATTTCAGTGTGGGAAGATGCAAAGAGCTCTGGCAATAGACGGTGGTGATGATTGCACAGTATTGTGAATGTACTTAATGCCACTAAGCTGTACACTTAAAAATGGTGAGGATGGTACCTTTCGTGTTATGTATATACTACTGCAGTAAAAAGGGGGTAGGTGAACAACTCCTGCCGATTGGTGGGGTGGTGGGGGCATGTCAGATTTCTCTCCATAAGCCTGTTCCTGTGTTCACGCTGGCCGGGAGGCCCACAGCAAGAGGCTCAGTCCTCAGCCCGAGGTCTCTGCATGCCCAGGCTGGTTTCTGAAGAGCAGCAGGTCTCCTAGTATTTATGGTACATGGACCAGGCAGGCCAAAGGGCTCGTACCTGCACAGTGTCCGCAGCCACAAAGGGAGGACCAGATGTTTGAGCTCTTCCTTGTTTATAAACGAAACGTCTGTTCCCATCCAGACTCCCTGTGTTTATACCACGGCAGGGCTGGGGGCCGCCGTGCACATTTGGAAAGCATCCTCGGGGAAGTCGCTTTCCCACTCACCTCTCAGCTGTGTGACTGAGTTCATCAACTTCTCCTACCCCAGTTTCCTCATTGGCAAAGCAGAGACACTAACACACCTGCCTCATAGGTTGGCATCCCAGTGGCTGTTTCCAGAGTCCTGGGGACACAGCGTGGCTGCAGGGAGTGCTCCTATTATCATGATTATTCCTGCCCTGTTCTCTTCCTACTCCTACACCTTTCTAGACCAGTAATGGTCTTACTCCACCTCATAGCCTCAGCTCTGGAAAAGAATACCAAATCCACATACATCTTGACCTTTCTCAGACAAGAAACTTCTTTCCATACATCTAATGACAAGCAGTTTTCCAAAACACTTAAAATTCAGAAATGCTTATTTATTCTCTGGGAATAATAGAAAGAAATCTTTAATTTACTTGCATCTTACCTAGCCTGATGTAAAAACAGTGTTTGTAGCTTAAGGGTGTGCAGCTCTCAAGAAAACTGGAATCTTTGGAGCAAAAAAGCCCATTCGTGCTGCTGAAGTTCAATTATACATTAAAAAAAAAATTCCCTTTGTGTAGCTGTGCAGTGAGGCGTGAAATTGCACCTAACCATCTGCTGACTTGGCCTTTTCGTATTCAGCCCTAGAAACATTTGGGCAAGGTACATGATGCCAGCCTTCAGCGGGATCCACTTCGCTAATTATTCCAAATACAGAGAAACCCTGCCCTCCTGTTTCCCTCCTTGTTCCTCAGTTGTCTGCTCTCCGTATATTTTCACTAAGTTCCATACCAATTTCCATTTTGGCTCTAGCTCTGAAGAGGGAAAGATGGGGACATATGTTAGTGAAAAATCTGGGAAATTTGATTTGGGAAACATTCTGTTGCTACAGGTATCAAATTTTTGAGAGGATCTGACTTGTAATTTGTAGTTAAATTTGTTAGATCCCGGAAAGTTTTGATTTTGTTGTTGTTGTTTCAGTAATGCAGAGTCAAAATTAAGTTTAAAAATTGTTGTAACTTTGTATTTGGCCTGGTTGTGCATTTTCATCAGCCGTTATGGATGGAGAATATTGAATAGCACAACAATAGTAATTTGGGGATTATTCAATGGGGGTGATTTATAAAAACTTGAAGCTCTTAACATAACATTTTGTTAAAAATGCTTTCTCTTATTGTGCCTGATTTAATACAGATTCTTCTCTTTGTTCTTTATTCCCTTAAATGACTGAAATAAGTTAAATGCATACAGGTTTATCTTAGCCTCAAATGCAAAGATAAAAGGAATCAACACAAAAAGCACCCTATAAGTTACATCAGTGACAGGAGACTGTTGAATTTTCATTACTGACCAGAGTAAATGCCTCAGCTGCTTTTGTTTAAAAGCTGTGTTGGGGATTGGGCCTGATTGCTGGGGGAAGGAAAAAAAAACCTCTGACTTAACTTCTTGGAGACTCCATGTCATCTGTGAAATGACAGTAATAAAACCAGAGTTAAATGATGTGGAAATGTTTACCATGCATGGCACAGAGGAAAGGTTGAGTAGATGCCTACTTTTATCACAATCCTCTCCTCCCATCCTTCCAAAATATTTAATAAGCTCCTACTATGAGCCAGCAGCTGTGCTGGGTGCCAAGAACACAGCACTGTGCAAACTCACCAACTCAAAACCAATTTGCCGCACACTGTCTGATTGCCTGGGTGGGAACTTTGGCAGCAGCTCCTTTTTTTTTTTGAGACAGAGTCTCACTCTCTTGCCCAGGCTGGAGTGCAGTGGTGCGATCTGAGCTCACTGCAACCTCCACCTTCCAGGTTCGAGTGATTGTCCTGCTTCAGCCTCCCGAGTAGCAGGGACTACAGGCATGCACCACCATGCCCAGCTAATTTTTGTATTTTTAGTATAGACGGGGTTTCATCATGTTGGCCATGATGGTTTTGAACTCCTGACCTCACGATCTGCCCGCCTCAGCTCCCAAAGTGCTGAGATAACAAGTATTAGCCACGGCACCAGGCCTCGGCAGCTCCTTTAAGTACCACAAATTGTCTGCCTCTTCCCTGATATTTCCTTCTGTTCTTGAACTTGTGTAGAATTCATTGTCTGTGTCCTCCAATATCCACCCCTGTTTTTTTCCCTTTCTTTCCAACAACGTGCCATTGCTGACTTGAACCACTGTTATACTGAATAGGATAAAAAACACTACCAGTGTTCTTAAAATGTACAGAGAACATGCCGTGTGCTTGCCAAGACTTCATGTCATCTTCTCACAAACTCCCTGGGAGGTGAATATGATTCTCTACCTTGTATTACAGGTTAGGAAACTGAGGTAGTTGCCCAAGGCTGAAAGCCAGCAGGAACTTCTGTGTGTAAGAACTGTTGCATGCTGGCTACCCCAGTCTCTTCAAGAAGACAAATCATTTAAAATACCCTCAAAGCATTCCCACAGTTATCTAAGCTATTTAAAAAATGGTTTTGTGGCGGGACAC